>NC_064649.1:65485477-65762977 GCF_023864345.2 Schistocerca serialis cubense | reverse complement strand
TTTGTTCAGTCCAATTTCACCACGTTCATGAATGATGAGGACAACACAAACAGCCAGTCATCTCGAAGAAGGTGAAAATCCCTGACCCCGCCGGGAATAGAACCCGGGACCCCGTGAAAAGGCAACGAAGGACCATCTGTGAGGAAGCCCGCGCGTTACGAAACTGATCGTGGCAATTTTTGTCGGAATATCGTCACAGGAGATGATACATGGGTTCCCTGGAGCGGCGGCTCACCACATCTCCTCCGAGGAGAAAATTTAAAGTCACAGCCTCAGCTCGTAAAGTCATGGCGACTGTCATTTGGGACTCTCAAGGGGTGATTCTGTTTGATGAAGCCCATCATGGTGCAACGATCAGCTCGGAAGCGTATTGTGCTGCCCTCAGGAAATTGAAGAAACAACTTTAGCGTGTTCGTCGGCGCAAAAAATTCAAACGAACTGCTCCTTCTCGATGACGACGTAAGGTATCACTCAAGTCTGCGCGCCCGAACGGAGCTCACAAAACTTCATTTTACTCATCTTCCTCGTCCACCCTACAGCCCGGATTTCGCGCCTTCCGACTTCCATCTGTTCGGCGCAACGAAGGACTCACTACCCGGGAAACAATACGTGTATGATGCGGAGGTTATTCATTCAGCAAGAGGCTGGAACCAGCTTTCAGAAAAAATTGTGTTGCATTAATTACTGAGCGCCACTCATAAATAACAGTAAATAAAAAAGGAATCTTCAGCTGTCCAATCTTAAAGCTACCGACTCTCTAAGTAATATCGTGAGATTTAGTTGTAACTTTATACTTTTTTTCCTGGTACTCGAATGTAACTGCAGCAGGAAACGTACTATTGTGAGGGTTACTCTGGTTCATGTAGGCCGGCACTAGATGGCAGCTTCGTCCACTTTACGATGTTCTTAGAATTGTTTGCCTTTCAGCGTAGTTGCCTGAGGTGTAGGAGCTTCGTCTTATCTGTAACAGTTGTGTTAATGTCTAATTCTGAAAAATGCTCCGATTGAATTTGTATCTGGACACCCCTAAGTAATTGTATATTACCGAAATATCTAATTTGCGTGGTTATTGCATCTCTGGTGCCTGGTGTCTCCACCATCACATTCTTTAGGGTCAGGCACCGCTGCATTCTGCATCTTCTGAGATTAGTTTTGCTGAGCTATCTTTTTTTCGAATCCTTGCGTCCTGATTAAAGCCATATTATAATGTTGTATGGAATTATTTGAATGTACTTCCAAATGGAGTTAGTTAAAGATCACTGTCTCGGAATTGTGCATTATGTAATGTATCGGAACATTTTTAGATAATGAATGGACTTGCTGAGGAAGAAATACTGAAATTGCTTGATGGATCAGATTTACAGGTTTGGGTTGTTTGAGGAAAGGGATCAAACAGCAAGGTCATCGGTCTCATCGCATTAGGGAAGGACGGGGAAGGAAGTCGGCCGTGCCCTTTCAAAGGAACTATCCCGGCATTTGCCTGGAGCGATTTAGGAAAATCACGGAAAACCTAAATCAGGATGGCCAGACGCGGGATTGAACCGTCGTCCTCCCGAATGCGAGTCCAGTGTGCTAACCACTGGGCCACCTCGATCGGTCAGATTTAGAAGCAGGTGATGAAGACAATTCTTAAGATCTGTGTATGCCAGAGAAAATCGATGCATCGAGTTCCGATTCTGATCCAGATGAAATACGAGTTGAAACTGTATCAGGATCCTCAACGAATGACAATCAGCCAAAAGCAGAAACACTCATACAATTTAATTCACCACAACTAAGAAAGAAAGAAAGAAAGGAAACCCATCCGGCGAAAAATACAATATAAATTTATTCAAACCTGAGCATCACGCAGGCTGGTCGGATTTTTGTAGAATGCAGGTACAATATTTCCCTTGCCTGTGGGTTACTGTAATATAATTCGTTCTGTTTTCAAACCAAATTTCAGATTCCAGATTCCAGATTCATTGTCCACCCCACTCCAGTATTTTACTGCATGTTTTACAGATGAAGTCTCTGATTGCTGAAGAACCTGTTAATCAGTATAGTGCGTAGAAGCACGGAAAAAGCATCAAAATACATGCAAATGAACTTAGGTAATTTATAGTTGCCAACCTCATTGTGGGTTGCATCAGATTTCCTCGACTGAGATTATACTAGAGCTCTGAGTATGGCTATACACCAGTTTCAACAATCATGTCAAGAGGTAAATTTATGCCACTCTTCCTCTTCCGCAGACAATCGTAAGTTGTGGAAAGTATCCTAAATTATTGATGCCGTGAGAAATGTGTGCCCGAGTCTTCCACGGGATCATGTAACATATTCAGCTGATGAACAAAGGATAGAGATCGAAATATATATGTTTCACAAGCAGCGACATTGTCGCGAATAAAACAATGACCCGCATATCCAACCATAGACGTAAATTAAAGGAAACTTATTAAATATAAAAGTGATTCAACTTCTCTACGGCTAAGGAGCTTGGATTAGGCCCTTTTGTGGTATTAAAGATGGTTCAAACTGTAACATCACAATAGGTGTCGTTACATGATTAAAAATTAGTGCCAAAACTAATCTTCATACTATCTGATATACAAGAATCTAAATTAAGTCGATCTTTTATGCAACCAATTATTTTCAGCCCCAACAACCGCATGGCTGTGGAAACAATATGTGTCGACATACTTCTGTTTTTCATTCTTATGTGCACGTGCTGTATCCTTATTTCCGTTTTTCACCCTGTGAAGACATTGCTAATTACGCATATAATTTTTTTTCGTGATTTTCTTTAGATTTCTATTCTTTTTCTTTTGTTCATATGAGCATTTCTAATTATGATTATGTAACATTCTACTGTGGTTTTTAAATGTAAAGATGTAATTGTGGTTATTTCGTTTGCCAATGGATAAACATGTTTATTGCTTTGTACCTGTGGTAAAGTTTGTAACGTTCTCTTTTGGAATATTATTAATTGTGAAAAATGCAGTCAATAACATTTATAAAGATTTATGTAATTTACGATAACGATACAACATCTATAGACAGAGGACAGCGATAGTGATATCGATAGTCGAAAGTTTGTTGTGTAGTAGAGGGGATGGTGGATGGTGTGTCTGTGAAGCGTGCGCGGAAAAACAGTACTGTGTTTTATGAAGAGCATACGTAATTGTATGGACAGTGATACCGAACTATCAGATTGTTCAAATGGCTCTGAGCACTATGGGACTTAACTGCTGAGGTCATCAGCCCCTAGAATTTAGAACTACTTAAACGTAACTAACCTAAGGACATCGCACACACCCATGCCCGAGGCAGGATTCGAACCTTGACCGTAGCGGTCGCGCGGCTCCAGACTGCAGTGCCTACAACCGCTCGGCCACTCCGGCCGGCTATCAGATTGTTAATTCTCTTTACCACTGCGGTACGTAATGCTATCCCCAGCGAACTTTAAGAGCAAATAAACCGGACTGTGAAAGTGCCGCTAACAATACTTTGTTGTGGCCGCCACGAACAGTGCTTTTATGCTAATGAACTTTGCTGGTATTGGTTTTGGGTAGTGGAACTGTTGTCTATCACATTCTATCAAGCCGTGAAAGTGAAGACTTTAATCAACTGTGCAATATAAATGACTTTTAGTGACGTTGTCGAAGTTTGAAATGCGACAACAGAGTGGACATTGTTTACACACAATTCTATGAACTGTATATTTGTGGCTAAGACTATATAAATGTGACGAACTGCGTAGTTATGGACGATAGCATCACGGACAGTGCATAAGGTGTAAAAACGATCTATGTCTACGTCATGTACTTTGAAATAGAGGACACTTCAACAACGGTCGTATACTGGCGTCTTGTGGTTTGTTAAGAAGCACGGGGTTAAAGATACCGCTGTCCCGGAACTTTATTTGCGTTTCGCCGGAGAAGATTAACCAGCGGAACTGCCTGTATCCTGCTCTCACCATCGTAACCCGCCGACGTCGTGCTGCCCAACGCAACGCTTCGTATGCAACAAAAAGTTAAAGAGATTTCGCCGAACGCTGTCTCCTGACTTAGAAACTTTCTTTCTCTATTAAAAGTATAAGAATTACAGACTCTATTCAAATAAATTCTTTGTTTAGTTTATGTTTGCTTTCTGCTAACGAAAATAAAATTAGAACCAGTGAGTTAAAAGTTGCCTGGTAGTCATTGTTGAAACACCAGTAAATATGAACTTCTTCTACTCATTAGTACTAATTCTCCTTGCATGTCAAAATTATTGTACTTATTTTATGTAGTTTTATGTATTGTTATGACACCAGATATATGACAGTGATTAATAAGAGTATTTTGTCGCGAAATATGGCGTCGTGCGAAAATTACGGCGACCGCCATAATTGCTTGCGTTCTGACCAATAACGTAAAAGCTGCTATTCCCGTATTGGTGCATTTCCTGACGTGAGCGTGAATTATAAATGTCAGCTGTCAAATCACGTAGGGACTGTTTACCCAGTAATAAAAGTTTTTGATATTGTATTGTTACGAGTCGTCGTATTAAGAGACACTGGTTATACTCAAAAGTGGGTAGATGTATGGTGAACCCCCCAGTGTTCATGCGATTATTAACAGTATTGTGTGTGATTCGCGAAATTTTGTCACTTTTTCTAATTCCTTTCAGATATTGTCTTAGATGTCTTTGAAGTTTCAGAGAATATATACACAATTTTGTCGGTCGTCCAGGTTAATTTCAGAGCAGTTTCTCGTGAATATTA
Organism: Schistocerca serialis cubense; assembly: GCF_023864345.2. NCBI lineage: Eukaryota > Metazoa > Arthropoda > Insecta > Orthoptera > Acrididae > Schistocerca > Schistocerca serialis. The sequence continues at coordinate 65,758,230 of NC_064649.1, read as the reverse complement.
GAGTTTTCAGTTCATAAACAAAGTGGGATCGTGACCAATTGAGAAGTATAACAAAGAGTGTGGTTTTCCAACTAGAATTTTGGATGACTTCACAGTTCAGATTTTGATAATTACTTTTCCTGTGGGTTGAGGTCATCACAACCCTTCCTGAAAGTGTGTGGTTAAGTGTGAGTGATTTGAATGTAATAGGAGACGAACCAGAGAAGTTGTGAGTTTCTTAAACTTCCACCAAACTAACGGTGTCGGTGGAAGGCAGAGAGCAGAAACAGGAGGGTTTGGCCAGAGATGTGTAAAGCAGTTGAGGAAATCTGATGCAACCCACAATGATGTCGGCACCTCGGGCGGTTCGGAGAGAGCTCCGCGCGACAGTTAAGACAGGGAGTTGTTCTGAAGACAGGTAAGCGACCAGACGTTCCCTCAGAACGGCTGTGTCGAACAAGGGACAAAAGGTATTTGAATATGTTATTAATTTGTTAAACTCAACAATTTCTTCTCATAGCTATTTTTGCAATGACCATTAGGTACTGGTTTTAAATTTTGGTTCAGTTAATCGGTTGCAGAATAATGTGATTTCCGTTAGGCGAGACCACGCGGTCTATAAATTCAAATCTCAACCTAAACCTTAAAAGTTACAGCTTGCCTTCTTTTTTATTTGTGGTGAACATTTTAAATTATAAAAAAAAAAAACTGTATCGAGCGTGCAATTGGTAAGATGAGTCGATTTGTTTCAAAGCGCTTCATGCTAAAGATATGCAGCTACCAAATCCTGCTCGATGCCAGCCACGAGGTGCATACAATTCTTCTGACTAAAAATGCTGGCGACATCTTGCTTGCCATGTGGATTTAGTGCATGTGAATGTCTTTGTTTCAAAATTGAGCAGTGACCACGTGGTCCCCAAATCTCCGCACCCCACGGGACTCTGCAGATTAAGGCCAAGTGGCTTGTAATTCTCGAGTGAGAAAGACATAGGATCGTTTATATATATGTATCATCAATGTTTTGTCCATCTGTTAAATACAAAAAAATTACTGCGAAAGATTAGTCAAAATAAATTTTTTTTTCATTTGAAGCTAACTTCCGTTATCGTTATCGTTTACTTATTTCTCGACATATCAAAAAAGAGTATCATATTACCAGCATTTGATGGATACGCTCCCCAAATCTTAAGTTCTTGGCACAAAAAAAAAAAAAAATGGTTCAAATGGCTCTAAGCACTATGGGATTTAACATGTGAGGTCATCAGTCCCCTAGAACTTAGAACTACGTAAACCTAACTAACCTAAGAACATCACACACATCCATGCCCGAGGCAGGACTCAAACCCGCGACCGTAGCGGTCGTGCGGCTCCAGACTGAAATGCCTAGAACCGCTCGGCCACCAATGGCCGGCTCTTGGCACAAGATTAGTTCACAGCACGTAGTTTTCTCTGACTGCCCGAGGGAATATCATTTCGTTATCGGTTGCAACCTTAATAAATTCAATCAGTAAAGGGATTGTTCTGAAAATTTAGATGGCCCTAAACCTTAATCAAATAACACGCAAAATAATTAGCGAATGTTCCGTCGCAAAAATAAATAAAAAAATAAATAAAAAATAAAAAAATAGGAAGTGCATAAGATATTCTATCACAGCAGGCTGGAACAAAAAGAAATAGTAAAAAAGAAGTTCCTGCTAGCGAAAGTAAGCAACCTTTCATAGCCTGCTACGAGCATAAGTACATAACATGCAAAAGAATTTAATTACAAAACGTTACCTCAAGAAAGCTTTCTACTTAGATATTTCAGATCGTTGCCTTTACCGGAGAAATTCACTGAAATGCTCTGTGGAAACGGAGCAATTATGATTAACAGAGTAAAAGGCTTGCATCTCTCTTAGGCAAGCAAGATGGCTCGTAGACAAAGTCTAGATCATGTTGCTCAGAATCACGATTTATTAGCTGTAGAGTGGAAAGAAAGCAACAAAGTAGTCATGGCTACAAACTACTGTGCTCCAAACCGACTGAGCCTGTGAAACGTCGGTCCAAAATTGAAAATAAACTTCCCGGGTTCGATTCCCGGCGGGGTCAGGGATTTTCTCTGCCTCGTGATGGCTGGGTGTTGTGTGCTGTCCTTAGTTAGGTTTAAGTAGTTCTAAGTTCTAAGGGACTGATGACCATAGATTCTAAGTCCCATAGTGCTCAGAGCCATTTTTTGAAAATAAACCCTCGGAAGTCGATTGCCACTTTTGTGGTGAGCAAAGACAACCGAAACAGGGGGTGGAGTTGATGTCTGTCACGAGCAGATGGAATGCTACAGACCCTGGTTCAAAAGTAAAAAATAGATATGGAAAGCGTTTTTGCGCTTTTTGGATCTCGCTGCGTGGTAAGTTCATGGAACCAGTCCACGACAAGCATCAAAGGAAATAATAATCAAAGACAAGGACAGGACGATTTACTGCACTTCAAGTTAGATGTAGGGGGCAATTTGCAACACCAAATTATTTTATGTTTACACATATGTAATCTGATATTATTATAGTCGTATATACACTCCTGGAAATGGAAAAAAGAACACATTGACACCGGTGTGTCAGACCCACCATACTTGCTCCTGACACTGCGAGAGGGCTGTACAAGCAATGATCACACGCACGGCACAGCGGACACACCAGGAACCGCGGTGTTGGCCGTCGAATGGCGCCAGCTGCGCAGCATTTGTGCACCGCCGCCGTCAGTGTCAGCCAGTTTGCCGTGGCATACGGAGCTCCATCGCAGTCTTTAACACTGGTAGCATGCCGCGACAGTGGACGTGAACCGTATGTGCAGTTGACGGACTTTGAGCGAGGGCGTATAGTGGGCATGCGGGAGGCCGGGTGGACGTACCGCCGAATTGCTCAACACGGGGGGCGTGAGTTCTCCACAGTACATCGATGTTGTCGCCAGTGGTCGGCGGAAGGTGCACGTGCCCGTCGACCTGGGACCGGACCGCAGCGACGCACGGATGCACGCCAAGACCGTAGGATCCTACGCAGTGCCGTAGGGGACCGCACCGCCACTTCCCAGCAAATTAGGGACACTTTTGCTCCTGGGGTATCGGCGAGGACCATTCGCAACCGTCTCCATGAAGCTGGGCTACGGTCCCGCACACCGGTAGGCCGTCTTCCGCTCACGCCTCAACATCGTGCAGCCCGCCTCCAGTGGTGTCGCGGCAGGCGTGAGTGGAGGGACGAATGGAGACGTGTCGTCTTCAGCGATGAGGGTCGCTTCTGCCTTGGTGCCAATGATGGTCGTATGCGTGTTTGGCGCCGTGCAGGTGAGCGCCACAATCAGGACTGCATACGACCGAGGCACACAGGGCCAACACCCGGCATCATGGTGTGGGGAGCGATCTCCTACACTGGCCGTACACCACTGGTGATCGTCGAGGGGACACTGAATAGAGCACGGTACATCCAAACCGTCATCGAACCCATCGTTCTACCATTCCTAGACCGGCAAGGGAACTTGCTGTTCCAACAGGACAATGCACGTCCGCATGTATCCCGTGCCACCCAACGTGCTCTAGAAGGTGTAAGTCAACTACCCTGGCCAGCAAGATCTCCGGATCTGTCCCCCATTGAGCATGTTTGGGACTGGATGAAGCGTCGTCTCACGCGGTCTGCACGTCCAGCACGAACGCTGGTCCAACTGAGGCGCCAGGTGGAAATGGCATGGCAAGCCGTTCCACAGGACTACATCCAGCATCTCTACGATCGTCTCCATGGGAGAATAGCAGCCTGCATTGCTGCGAAAGGTGGATATACACTGTACTAGTGCCGACATTGTGCATGCTCTGTTGCCTGTGTCTATGTGCCTGTGGTTCTGTCAGTGTGATCATGTGATGTATCTGACCCCAGGAATGTGTCAATAAAGTTTCCCCTTCCTGGGACAATGAATTCAGGGTGTTCTCATTTCAATTTCCAGGAGTGTATTTCTGTGGCGGAAGGGCTGCTTTAAGTTCCGGCTATGGATAGAACAGTGTTAAGTGAACGTGAGATTGAACAAAATTAAGATGAATTTCCTGCGGCCAAAAGGTGTAAACACTTCAATCTACATCATAAACTTCCATGTGGTGATGAGCGTTATGATGGATATCAACATTTTCCAATCGCTGATGATATTCCACCACCATATACTTGCTGATACGAGCCATGAAAAAGTCGCAGCAAAATGCGGTGCGAAAAGTGTGATGTACACTTGTGACTATCGAAGGTCAAGCATGTTTTAATGATTTTCATGCTTCTCCTAATTGAAGACCAAGAAGATAAATTTGCATTTCGAACAGCTACAACAAAAGTTGGACTTCAAAATTAAATAATGTAAATTTTTGCAAGCACAAAAAATTTTGTATTAGTATTTACCTGACTCTCAGGATCGTGACTGTGCACCCCTCTATTGCCCCCGCCCCCCAAAAAAGAAAAAAAAAAACAAATTTGAATCAACAATTTTTTCTTGTTTTACTAGTAACATTTGAAGCTAAACAAATAAGAAAAACCATTGGGTAATGGGATCACTTTTTTAAAATTCCGCAGGTCGTAAAGGGCTAACTGACCACGAGATTCACCCACAGATCTGGCCATGCTTCCAGAGACATCAATCACTCCTCCTCCTTTTCATACCTTCTAGCCACATCTGTCCCACCCTATTCAACAGCTTGGTCCGAATTTTCCTTCCCTGTCATTTTGAGTCCACACACTTTCCTAAACACACTCCCCTCCTCACCTAGGGCTCACTTCATCCTCAGATCGACAGATCCCTTCTTCCTTGCTTCTCAGTTCCCTAACAGTCCAAAACTGTACTGCACCTCGTGTTTTGCCGATAGACCACACCAACGGGCCAGACAGGTGGGCCGCGGGCGCTGAGTCGTAACTGTAGTGAAGTGACGCAGTCTTACGACGATGTACTGAAGCACGAGCATTTTAAGTTTGACAAGGCCAATATCTGGCATGTTTTAATTTTATATTGTGACATTCTGAAGAAAGCTACATTATTTTAGCCGAAATCTAGGTAATGTTTATTTGCTTATGCAACTGGAGGCTGAAATTTAATATAATTATATTTTACAGTTGCTGACTCTGCTGCACTATGCTAAAAATATTCAGATATTTAATTATTTTTCAGGCACTTCGGATGCGACTTTATCATGTAAATTTTATAAACTTGTTGCCCGTAAGTTTTGCTAATAAATGGAAACTTACGTGTTCGGTCAATTTCATGAACGTCCGCTCTTAAACGTTTGCTATGTAGCAACTAAATTTTTTAGGTAGATATGATAAATATAATTCATTAATATGCCAATTACTTATGTCTGTATTTTTAAGATACATACACATACCACCGATCTCATTCTACGACCATATATGTCATCTTGCATCCGACTAAATCCCGGGTATTCAATCACTTATTGAAAAGCTGTATTTTTAATGTTGTGTCAACATTGATTGGCGGCCTTTGAAAATTACAATCTTGAGTTATATAAAACTAATCAGAACGACTGAGAAAATCTTGTTAAATAACAACAAAATAATCAGGAAAAAACGAGGGACTAATACTTCTGAAAGTTTAGAAAGAGAAATAAACTTTAAAACCAGAATGTTTCCAATCGCGATTGATAATGCTACAGCTGTATAATAGTACACTACTGGCCATTAAAATTGCTACACCAAGAAGAAATGGAGATGATAAACGGGTATTCATTGGACAAATATATTGTACTAGAACTGACATGTGATTTCATTTTCACGCAATTTGGGTGCATAGACCCTGAGAAATCAGTACCCAAAACAACCACCTCTGGCCGTAATAACAGCCTTGATAGGCCTGGGCATAGAGTCAAACAGAGCTTGGATGGCGTGTACAGGTACAGCTGCCAAAGCAGCTTCAACACGATACCACAGTTCATTGTGACGAGCCAGTTCCTCGGCCACCAGACGTTTTCTGTTGGCGAGAGATCTGGAGAATGTGCTGGCCAGGGCAGCAGTCCAACATCATCTGAATCCAGAAAGGCCCTTACAGGACCTGCAACATGCGGCGTGCATTATCCTGCTGAAATGTAGGGTTTCGCAGGGATCGAATGAAGGGTAGAGCCACGGGTCGTAACACATCTGAAATGTTAAGTCCACTGTTCAAATTGCCGTCAGTGCGAACAAAAGGTGACCGAGACGTGTAACCAAATGGCACCCCATACCATCACGCCGAGTGATACGCCTGTATGGCGATGACGAATACACGCTTCCAATGTACGCTCACTGCGATGTCGCCAAACACGGATGCGACCATCATGATGCGGTGAACAGAACCTGGAATCATCCGAAAAATGACGTTTTGCCATTCGTGCACGCAGGTTCGTCGTTGAGTACACCATGGCAAGCGCTTCTGTCTGTGACGCAGCGTCAAGGGTAACTGCAGCCATGGTCTCCGAGCTGATAGTCCATGCTGCTGCAAACGTCGTCGAAATGTTCGTGCAGATGGTTGTCGTCTTGCAAACGTCCCCATCTGTTGACTCAGGGATCGAGACGTGGCTGCACGATCCGTTACAGCCGTGCGGATAAGATGCCTGTCATCTTGACTGCTAGTGATACGAGGCCGTTGGGATCCAGCACGGTGTGCCGTGTTACACTCCTTAACCTACCGATTCCATATTCTCCTAACAGTCATTGGATCTCGACCAACGCGAGCTCCAATGTCGCGATAGACTAAACCGCAATCACGATAGGCTACAATCCGACTTTTATCTAAATCGGAAACGTGATGGTACGCATTTCTCCTCCTTACACGAGGCATCACAACAACGTTTCACCAGGCAACGCCGATCAACTGTTGTTTGTGTATGAGAAATCGGTTGGACACTTTCCTCATGTCAGCACGTTGTAGGTGTCGCCACCGGCGCCAACCTTGTGTGAATGCTCTGAAAAGCTACTCATTTGCATATCACAGCATCTTCTTCCATGTCGCGTCTGTAGCACGTCATCTTCGTCGTGTAGCAATTTTAATGGCCAGTAGTGTAGGGTCACAGAAAACTACTGCCATGAATGCTGACAATTTTAAATAAATTTTAAGTGTATATTCCCACATTTGACACGGGGATGAATGCCTCATCTGACATCCGACTGCGAACATCCCCACCAACCCCAAACAGGTGTGCAACGGGTGTCGTCCGGCCACAGTATTTGCTATTATACGCAGCAACCCACATCGGCACTCATTCAGGCTGAAATTTCTCGAGCGACGTCGGAATTCTTCCGGCAGTTTCTGAACTATGCTTGCAAATCACCGCTATCCGACCTCCACAAGCAGTGATGTCTTAACACCACGTTAGTTGCCTCATAGTATTAAGCATTTTTGTGTACCAAGTTAAGCTGAAATTGTCCACCACTTACAGAACCATCCCGGAAAACACACACACACACACACACACACACACACACACACACACACACACACACACACAATGTTTTTATTCATATGTACACTACTGGCCATTAAAATTGCTACACCACGAAGATGACGTGTTACAGACGCGAAATTGAACCGACAGGAAGAAGATGCTGTGATATGCAAATGATTAGCTTTTCAGAGCATTCACACAAGGTTGGCGCCGGTGGCAACACCTACAAAGTGCTCACATGAGGAAAGTCTCCAACCGATTTCTCATACACGATGCCTGGTGAAACGATGTCATGTAGAATATGGAATCGGTGGGTTCAGGAGGGTAATAAGGAACGCCGTGCTGGATCCCAACAGCCTGGTATCACTAGCAGTCGAGATGACAGGCATCTTATCCGCATGGCTGTAACGGATCGAGCAGCCACGTCTCGATCCCTGAGTCAACAGACGGGGACGTTTGCAAGACAACAAGCATCTGCACGAACAGTTCGACGACGTTTGCAGCAGCATGGACTATCAGCTCGGAGACCACGGCTGCAGTTACCCTTGACGCTGCATCACAGATAGGAGCGCATGCGATGGTGTACTCAACGACGAACTTGGGTGCACGAATGGCAAAACATTTTTTCGGATGAATCCAGTTTCTGTTTACAGCATCATGGAGGTCGCATCCGTGTTTGGCGACATCGCGGTGAACGCACACTGGAAGCGTGTATTCGTCATCGCCAAACTGGCGTATCACCCGGCGTGATGGTATGGGGTTCCATTGGTCACACGTCTCGGTCACCTCTTGTTCGCATTGACGGCAGTTTGAACAGTGGACGTTACATTTCAGATGTGATACGACCCGTTGCTCTACCCTTCATTCGATCCCTGCGAAACCCTATATTTCAGCAGGATAATGCACGACCGCATGTCGCAGGTCCCGTACGGGCCTTTCTGGATACAGAAAATGTTCGACTGCTGCCCTGGCCAGCACATTCTCCAGATCTCTCACCAACTGAAAACATCTGGTCAATGATGGCCAAGCAACTGGCTCGTCACAATACGCCAGTGACTACTCTTGATGAACTGTGGTATCGCGTTGAAGCTGCATGGGCAGCTGTACCTGTGCACGCCATCCAAGCCCTGTTTGACTGAATGCCCAGGCGTATCAAGGCCGTTATTACGGCCAGAGGTGGTTGTTCTGGGTACTGATTTCTCAGGATCTATGCACCCAAATTGCGTGAAAATGTAATCACATGTCAGTTCTAGTATAATATATTTGTCTAATGAATACCTATTTATCATCTGCATTTCTTCTTGGTGTAGCAAGTAGTGTATAACTGAAGTAGTGATATTACGCTGTGTCTTTCCTGTTATACGAGGTACTATCAAAAGGCAACGGAAACTTTTTTCCTCGAAGATTCGTTATTTATGCATCAACGCCTCTTCAAAGTAATCCCTCTCAGAAACAATACAGTTGTGACAGCGCTTTTTCCAACAGTGGAAGCACTTCTGGAAGTCATTTTTCGTTATGGTGTACAGCTCCATCAGCGACCCTGTTTTCGTCTCATCGTTGGTGGTAAACGACGTCCTTTCCTGGTTCTCTTCAACCTCGGGAATAATAAGAAGTAGCAGAGGGCCATGTCCGGCAAATACGGTGGCTGAGGCAACACAACGGCTTCTTTTTTTTTTTTTTTTGCCAAAAGTGTCACCAACATGCACTGAATGGTGGAAACTACATGGCGATAACGCCACCACTCACGTGTGGTTTTGCTACAATTGTGTTCGTTCTCTTCGGATTGCTTCACGCAGACGGCGCGTAACTTCCAGGTAGCATTCCTTATTGACTGTATGACGTAAGGCAGGAACTCGTGATGCATTATCCATTGCAATCGAAGTAAACAGCCAGTAGGACATCTTCAATTTCTTGGTCCTGTCCTCCTCAGTTGCGCGTAATTCTACGGTATGTTGATGATTTTCACTTATGGACCGTCTGACAGCAACTGAATAAAACACAGTTTTAGTGCCATACGCGTTTCGCCTTTATTTTCTGCAAGGCATCATCAGTGGCAGGTTGCGTAGACAGTTTCTTACATATTACGCTCCTGTTGCTGTCAGACGGTCCATAAGTGAAAATCATCAACATACCGTAGCCAGTAGGACCTTCACATGTGATGTAACATGTCGATTTTTTTTTCGATCTTGACCCTTCAAGCAGTTTCCATAGTGACGCCTGGGTCTCTGTTTCGATGTCAATGCCTGTAGATGCGCGTTCCGTCACCTTTTATATCCTTATTTGGAAGTTCTGGATCGTTGTTGACTTCATTCAGCACTTCCTCGGCGGCGTCTACGCGGCGTCCTTTTTGGTCGAAATTCAACAATTCTGGAACAAACTATGCTAACGTATCGTGCCCAAAACATCCGAAGAAACTGCTTGGCAAGAGCCAAACGCTGTGCCGACGTCATCAGAAACCTTACTAATGGTGATTCGGTGATCTTCCGGAACCATTTTCTTCACTTCTTCCACACTGCCGCCAGTAATTGTAGCGCCAGGGCAGTAGTCATCGTGTTCGACGTCTTATCGGCCGTCTTTGAAACGTTTTACCACTCGTAAACTCTTGTCTTATTCACAGTAGATTCGCCGAAATGCAGTGCCAACATTTCTAATGCCGTACTGCACTTCACTCCATTTTTCAAGCAAAATTTAATACAAATTATTTGATTCATCTTCTTCGAAAGTAGAAATTCACTGAGCATTCCTAAACACGTATTACCTTTCGCCAGACAACAATAAACTTTATATTCAAAACAGCTGAAAATGCAGACATACATCAGGAACATATGTATCAACAATGGCGAAAAGTAAATTAAAATCTGACGTATAAATCCCACGAGTTTAAGAAGTTCCCGTTACTTTTTGATCACCTCTCGTACACTAGGACTTATGTGCGGATGGTGTCCCTAAAATTCTTATCGCTGTTAAGTTTCCAATCTGAAACACGTTTGTCATTGCTGCTACTGTCGATCACCAGTTCAGACTGTTCCCAAAATGCTTATTAAAGTACCCCCTAACTGCAGTAGAAGTCACAATTCCATAGTGCACTGTCGGAAATATGGCATAAAAGCATTATATGGGAGTGTGGTGACTATTGCACTACACACTTTAACGCGGATGAATGAACAATAACACATTAAATTATCATATTTAGGCTTAAGTCACTGAAGTAATTGTCAGATCAATATCAAAAACACGTAGTATCGACGTCCTACCAGAGTGACCAGGTGTAACTTACATTTTACAAAATAAAGATAGTGATCAAGAAGGGAAATTACTGTCATATGTATTGTATTTCTCCTTTCCTCATAAAAAGTCATGATTATGTGCAGAGCAGTTTGGAAGAGGAGAACGTAAATACGAAGAACAAATACTGTTTCAGATTTGTTACGTTGAAAGACCCATATTAACTTCCATAATTTTTGACTGTAATATTTTATCAACCTGTAGTAACCTGAGCGGAATTTTCTACGAGTGGGACGTTCAGGCACTAAAGAAACCCACGCTTACCCACGCATGTAGTGGAAGATGAGCTGGTTTTGAAACCATTATTTTGTATCGCACGTAGTCGGCATCAAAATCCGAAAGCCAAACCTTAGTACGTTAATATAATGTAGGACTTGAAAGAGAAGTGCTACTGAACACCATAAATGCTAGAAAAGCTGCTTATCCGTGTAGATCCTGCATTAAAAATACACAATGATTCACTGAAATGATACGTCGATTCTTTTTTTTTTTTTTCCTTCTGTAAACGAGTCAGCTGTTGGGTTCTCCTCTGCCCTGGTGGCCCAGTGATCTCCTAACGGAAACCAGCTCTCGGCACTTAACAGGGCCATCAAAACAAACCATTAAACCGCTCCCCCTACATGTCGCTAGAGCGAGCAGGCCGTCTCGCCATTATGAAAATAGTGCCGTCCTGCGCATGACTCCGCCTCCTTTCTCTGTTCTATCAATACCGCCGGCTGCAGCCCAGGAAAAGGACGGAGCCTGAGAAAAATAGCGGGCGAGAAAGAGGCAGAGGCAGAGAAAAAAAATAAAAAAAAGAAACCCGGGCGGAGGGTAAAAGACCTTTAACACTGCGAGCATGGAGTTCACTTATCTGGCGGTAGTTGTCTCTACGAGCAGTAAGTGGAGCCGCGGCAGTTAAATAATTCGCCGCGAGATGGGACGGCAGCGGCGGTGTTGGCGTTTGTTTTACTGCGCCGTCAGCCCGCCAGAGAGCACAACAGCTTAGCCGACGACAGCGCCGCCACCTACTCGGCAAACGGCTGAACTATGTCGTCCCCCCCCTCCTTGCCGATGCCGTGACGCACCGTCTGCGCATGCGCAGCGGCGTGCGCGCATTGATACATAACATTCGGTAGCGTATCGACTCTTGAACGGCGGAATGGCTTCCTACGGCGTTCCCTCTGCGATCACTTGGGAGAGGCGAAAGTAAAAGCATCACCACTTGTGCTCGGCTATTCCTTGCTTATGCTCGGCGCGGGCTGTGCGAGAGAAGGTTTTTACTGCCTATCCGGGAGCCGTTCCACGGCCGTAAAGCGGGACAGGTATTGGGGTTTACGGCCATTGATATGGACCTGGTGCGGGAGGGGAGGAGGAGGGCAGAAAGCGCCGACGACTCCATTTCCCCCCCTGTTTCTCCCGGCTGCCGACGGAAGGAGCGCCGCGAGCACGCCCCAGCGCAGGGCCAACGTGGTGGGGGGGCGTCCGAGTGCCGGCCGCCACTAGTTGTAAATTGCGCCGCTAGATGGCAGGGCCCGCTTCGGTGCGCCGAGCGCCGGCTAAATTGGTTTATGGGCGCCAGCCCATTGCCGCTGATTAGTTGTGCTGATCAGGTGCGCTGTCAGCAGGAAATTAACTTTGGGCTATCGCAGGACAATGGAAACAGAAGGGGAGCTTTTAATTCACGCCCGTTTGCTGGCAAACGGGCGCGCTCTCTGTTTTGACACTAATCTGTTATTTGTTAGCTCCGCTCGGCAATTAATCTCTATTTCCCTCAACGTCCTTTCGTTTTACACTAAAAATTTGTCTGTGTCAAAACGTTGGACCATTGCAGAGTTGATCATTATTAAGTGCTTCCAAAAAATTTCAGTGGTATCCATAATCTCTCCGTGCTGTTGGCAAGTGTACTGTTTTTTGCAAGTTTCCGTTGTCTATCGAAGTTCTATCACTAATCATTATCATGCATATAATCAATCTAGAGGTCTTCACACTTGTTTAGGATACTGGGTGGACGACAGTTGTAAACATGTCCCAAAATTTCGGTTTTATCTACTTTTCCGAAAGTACTAAATAACCTCTCCAGTGACAGGATATTGGACGCAGCAGAACAATATCTTCTTTGAATTAAACTATATGGTTCCAGAAACCTTTTCAAATCTCCAGCATCTTTGATTTATATAACCTGACTCACGCCATAAATGAAAATTTGTACCACGGCCAGGATTCGAACCTGGGTCTCCCACTCACTACACAGATGCGCTAATCACTACGCCATCCTGACACAGTTGCTTTGCGCTACTGCAAAGATTACTCTAGCACGCCTCCCATCTGCTGGAGACTTCAAAAGGTCTCTGGAACTGTATGGTTTCGTTTGATTAAAGCTTCCCTGCCTGGGTTTCGGGCAGGATTCCCATTTCGTTTGATACTGAAGTGCTATTCTGGTACATTTGGAGAGCCTCTGAAAGGCTGTTAGGGTTTAGAGGTAATACCAAGTGGGCAGAGGCATGAATGGGAATTTGTACTGAGGAGGGACGCATGCTATGGTATGTGGTGCAGCTGTGCAAAGCCACTCTCCCTGGGTGGTGTAGTTGTTAGAACTTTGTCTTGTGAGTAGAAGACCCGGATTCGAATCCTGGGCTTGGTACACAGTTTCACTTGTCGCTTTAGTCCTCATATACACACTTCCTTTTTCATTTCTCTGAAAAGTGAGACGCAGTGAGATTTTATAACACATTATGGTGAACATAATTGACAGTAAATATATGGCATGAACATGCAACATTTCGTGACGGAAGACTCGTAGAATGACTAACAGGAATTAACGAGACTGCAGAAAGAACACGATAGGACCCAATAAATAAGCATGGGAGTTATTCCACACGCCACACGACAGGTAATCATCACCCAATTAAACATTCTAATTCCGCAGACGTGTACCCAGTGAACCCAAGAATGTCCAGTTTTTCAGAGAGGGATACAGAAACTCCTGTTTCAGATACAGGCACATAACCATATTGAACATGGGTTCCAAAGCACATGCTCAAACAGGATATTAAATACGATGTTAGTGCCAGTTATAGAAATATTTGTAACGGAATGCCAAAACCAATATCGAATTTAAAAGAATATTTGCAGATTTCCATAGTTAACTGTATCACCAGAAGAATTAACGAATTTGAATTTACAGTTGTACTGACTACACTAGAAGACTGGGGAGACTTCTGAACAGCGAGAAAAAACCAAAGGGTACCGCTTTAAATCCAACAGATTTGTATGTATGGAAATAATCTCACTGACACGGGATCAGATAAAATGGAAGAGTTAAAACCATGGTCTACTAACACACAGGGCAAGGATGCCCACTGTCAAAAATATTCTCAATACATACGATGTTAGTGCCAGTTACAGGACATTTTTAACAGAATACCAAAACCAATACCGATTTCTTTTCTTTTTTGTATGTGAAAAGTGAAAAAATACAGTAAAGAGTAAAAGAGCAACTTTAGCTACGTGATGTGACGACAATAAAAATACTGCTGTACGGAAACGATAATTTAGCGTCAGCTCAAAGTGAAACTCGCAGGCAGATGATTTAAAGTTACTGGGACACACTTCTGGGGCTTTCTTTCGTTTCCGAAGGAATGAATATAGACGAATGTGCTACTATATTGCACATATGGCAAGAGAATACGTAGTCTATTATATTCAGCACTTGTGGTTGGCCGAATCGGAGGCAGAACGTCTGAACTTTTGTTTTGTTGAATATTTGAACACGAAACATACTATTGGCCTTCTCGAATTGATAAGTTCAGCTCTTCACGTTATGGTACTTGTAGAAACTAATAACGTTTTGAAACATTTAGCGTATTTCCATATACAGATACCTCATAGTATAATTGTGCGGAGTAACACGGAACACAGAAAGGGTGTAGTGATTGTACAAAAATACGTGAATATTCGCTTGAAATAAGGTCGTAGTTTCCTCTTCCGAGGAACTGAACATCCTAGCTGCTCTTCCCTGTACATATATTCACCACTTGCCACATTTTATCGGCCAATAAGGATTTTAGATGCTAAGCTTGATGGAAACAGATTAATTAGAAAATGAGAAACACTGATTCTGAGAAATTTTTGCGTACAAGGAGGGGTAGCGACTCAAATCATGCAGTAAGTTGGACAGAATAGATAATGAGGCTAATACATCAACAGATGAGAGGGACAGTCAGATAAAAAGTATTCTTATGGAAACAGCAAATTACTGTGAAACGACGAAAGAATCGAAAGAGAAGAATATCTGAAGTAGAACTAGGTAGCTATTAAAGAGAAGGCTTTACTTTCAGGTAGGCAGCAATTAGAAAACTGGTGAACTTTACTGAAAGAAACCCAATTGTTCGGAAATGTCATGAGAGAGTGAGAAAGATACGAAGAAAACAGAACACAATCTGTCCCGAGTCAGTGTTTCATAGCTTCAATACATGTAAGAAACGGCACTCTGGGCTAACCGAAATCTCTTGTTACGAATATCTATTTCTGGATTATTGTTTCCCAGTCAAGTACCTATCTTCATGTCACGGATAAATACTGCACTAAGATTAAGTAAAATCCCACAACCTCATATGCACAATTACTTGATGTTTCACTGCCTATGTCAGCTTCGTGTCTCGCAAATGGCATCATTACCCATTTAGACTGATTACCAGATCCTCATCAGATAATTTGAATACCTTACATAGTGACTCATAAGTGAATGGGCAAGTTCAGTTGATGAGCTACTATGGAACGCATTCAAATGATCTGATGTCTTGCTAATAAGTTGAAACAGAGAATGATACCATTTTAGTGACATGGGTCTGAAATCTTCTATATACAGGAGTGTTCTTTGATATCTATTTCTTTAACATGTGCATATTTTGAAGGGAAAACGTTCTTATCAAAAATTTTAAAATGTACTTTTCAGAGTGACTTCAAATTTTTAGACGTTACTGTAATAAATTTGAGGCACTTGTAGACTATTAGGAAACATTGTTAGGAAACAGAAAATTGTATTATGGCTTATTAGTTTCTGACTGAAATGCAACAGACATTGAATTTACAGTAACAATAAAGAAGGCTTCAGGTCAGCGAGGTGGGGGAGGGGGGGGGGGTAGAGGAGATGGACAGACGAGAGAGAGAGAGAGAGAGAGAGAGAGAGAGAGAGAGAGAGAGAGAGGAAGGGGGATGAGGAGGAGATGGACAAAGAAAGGCGGAGGGGCAGATGGACAGACACATGGGAGAGAAGACGATTAAGACGAACACCCAGTCCCATACATATTAAAAACGTGTGCCTTCTGTTTTCTTTCTTCCCGTTTAAGCAGTCTGAACCACATCAAAGCGTGGCCGGGTAAAGCGTGGCCGGGTAAAGCTAGTACGCAATAAAACGCCGAATAGATTAATTATGTTTCACCAACTGCGACATAATCGCGTACACAAACAGTGATCCAATACTGTCAAATGTTTTTTATTCCAGTCTCTGATCACAATATGAATTCTTTAGACGATGACCGGTTTCGGTCCGTAATGACCATCCTCAGATCTTTTTTTACACCATGTCCTAAAGTGATACGGCCATAATGGCATCGTCAAAACATATAAATATGATCAGCACAGCACCGTCACATGGATCTAAAATAACGATGTGGCCTATTCTACACCTTATTTTAGACCCATGTGACGGTGCTGTGCTGATCATATTTATATGTTTTGACGATGCCATTATGGCCGTATCACTTTAGGACATGGTGTAAAAAAAGATCTGAGGATGGTCATTACGGACCGAAACCGGTCATCGTCTAAAGAATTCATATTGTGATCAGAGACTGGAATAAAAAACATTTGATTAATTATGTGTTTGACGCCATTGAATCTTCCTTAATCTTGATGTAGTGTTAATCCGTGAGTTGGCGACTCTCACTTTGAAACGTCCCCTTTGAACAATTTATATATGACTGTGCTTAAACTGACACACAATATTTTGTTAGCGCAACGCAATCTGACCTTCAAAATTCCCTACCAAAGAATGGCCCTGACTAACATTAAACTATACCTTTCACAAATCACTTACCTCACAAAAATCTTCGCTGCTCAAGCTACTGCAATACAGCGAGCGCCACTACTGCCAGCTAAATAAAAGATTCAAACTATGGAAGGCACTAACTACTGATAGGGATAGTTAGCAAATGAAAGATATTAATAGAGAACAAACAATGTATTTACCTTGATATCATCATATATAAATATAGCAGTTCATGACAAATTACAAAACTCCGCCATCTCTCTCCCCACATCCACCACTGCTGGCGGCTCACCTCCAACTGCGCAACGCTACGCGCTGTTCACAGCCAGCTGCCTAACACTACAATGGCGAGTATTACAACAATGCAAAGCAGCCACATGCTGCACACAGCACAGCCAGTGATTTTCATATTGAGCGCTACGTAACGTTGCCAACAAGAAAACATAAACAGCCTACTTACATAGAGAAAACATAAACAGTCTACTTAACGTTGCCAACAAGAAAACATAAACAGCCTACTTACATAGAGAAAACATAAACAGCCTACTTACATAGCCCCCATGCTCCCCACAAAAATTTTTACAAATGGTGTTGGGCACTGGCCAATACAGATTTGACAAAAATTTTTCACAATTACAGTAACATATAAAATGCACACACTTATTGATACAACGTTGGTCAAAAGCTAAAATTTTGTCACAGTCCACAAAGACAGTCCACATTGTTCATCACAGTAAAAATGCAGAGTTTTTCTCAAAGTCTGAGCAGTAAAAGAAAATGCACACAGAAGTAGTGGATTTCCATGCAGTCTTGAAGAAGTAGTGTTGTCCTTCCAACGGAAAAACAGTGCTGACTCTTGACATGCAGACAGGTAATACTCCACAACAGAGCAAACCCACAGCAGAGTCATTCGACGTTTTGAAGAATATTGGTAGGTAGGTCATCACAGAGCAGACCCACTGGAGTCCTGGTAGAGATTGTGGTATTGGTGGGCCACCAGAGGTGCAGACCCGCTGTAGTCCTTGTAGAGATAATGGTATTGGTGGGCCATCGAAGATGTAGACCCACTGTAGTCCTTGTAGAGATTACGGTATTGGTAGGCCATCGAAGGTGCAGACCCACTGTAGTCCTTGTAGAGACGGCCAGCAGCCATCTGTTGCGACTGTGCAGGTGCACAATCACCCTCGAAGAGTCTTGTGGAGAATATGGCAAGTCCATAAACCACCACATGTCCACTCACAAAAAAATTTGTTTGAAATGTCCTTAGAACCAGCAATGCTGTTATCCAGTCCCTTGCTGAATTAGTAACACACGTGCAAACACGAACAGTCCCTACTTCTCACATATTGTCCATATACTATGACCAACAGAAACGTGTGCAGTGAAATGATACTTAATTTGAAGAACTGGTAACAATTACAATTTTATAACATGAGAATACAATAACAAAGGTACACAATACATCATTAAGAACATAACAATATAGATAACATTTGTAGTAATAGGGGCTTTACAAAAGAATAGAAATAGACATATACGTCAGTGTTACAGGAATTATGACATGAGTACATACATAGAAGATCAGAATAATTACTGAAACATCAACTTCACACATGAGCATTTAAACAGAATGAATAATGTCTAACATCTTTACAAAGTAAATAACATATTATTAATGCCAATTATATTTGAGGATAACAATATTCCTCATCATAGTGAATGTAGCTTAATATTAAAAGAGAAAAAAATTCTATGAAACTACACAGAGACAGGAAGAAAACAAATACACAAGGGTACACAAACACGTACTCGGATAACACAAAAGGAAAGGACAGGGTTCGTTTTCAGTGTAACATTTGGTACTGCAGTCCATCCCAAAACTTCATTCTATAGATCATTCGTCTTATTTCAACCTTTGCTTCCACCAAAAAAATCTTATCCAAGCATGCTTTCTGTATTCTGTTCATATTTCTTACCTCAACATTTATTTCCAAGAAAATCCTACCTAAACCTGTTTTCTCAATGCATTTCTTCCAATTCATCGCAACTCATTCTCTTAGAGGCTACCCCCTCTTAAGCTAACTTAAATCTACTGAGCTCAGATGCTAAACTAAGGGACGAGGCAATGCAGCAGCACGTAAAACAATTATTATAAACAGCAATGAAAAAAAATGGAAAATTGCAAAGCAAGCTACAGTATAAATTAGCAAAAGTCAAATTCAATAACACTATGCCTGGCAAACAGCAGCAACTTATACCTAAACATGACATAGCGCAAGCAGAAAAAATATTACACTAAAATGGCCATGTCTAATACCTATGTCACATCTTAACATTAGAGTGATGCATCACAATTTATTCTACAAAAGAAATTACCAAGTACTTGAAAAGAAAATTATGAATGCAGTTCCTGTGAAGGTAAATGTCGCTTTGTGCTCCCTCATTTTTTTTAAAAAAATTATTATATACTCGATCTGTAGACAGAAAATATTTATATTAGTACATCTATAAAATTTTATTTTAACCAATGCTGCAGTGCAGCTAGAAACTTGATATTAAACAAAATGTGTAAATAAATACATAAAGCAAGCCATATGGCATTTTTCTTAACTAGCAAGGCAATAGCTGTGATATGTTTCTCATCGTTTCATTAGGCATTTCAGTAAATATCATAAATTACGAGCTCCACAGTATGCTTTCAACAAGGAGATGTCAGTAGCGCGGACAATGGCCTTCCCTTTCTTTTTTTTCTACCTGTGCTTCTGACGAGGCACTCACACTAATGGCTTGTTCTCCAGGCGTCTGACACACCTGGGTGCCCACGACGCATTATGTGCAGGTGGTCACTTAACTTTCGTACGGAAATATTTACGACAGCAGTTTCCGCTACAGTGACAGTCATATATACAAAATTTCACAGGTCGAGAATTTACTTTGCAAATGTGTAGAAACAAAATCCTATGAATATAACAGTGTCCAAAAAAATTCGTCAGCATTGTGATACAATCACACATTTACACACATTTAATAACTCTTGAAGTACGATTCTTGGTTTCCAACATACTTCTTATTCCTCATATACGGTAGCATCATCTTATTGATCATAAACATACCTCAACAGTATAATACACATCGTCGTCATAATAATAACATCATAACACTTCAGTCAAATCTCAAAATCGTCGTAGCTTCCTCCAAGAATTAAAAAATTCTCTGCTCATGTCAAAAGTGTCATCTGCCTCAAACGTACTTTAAAAATCATGAATCCATACCAAATACATCATTCAAAGCTCTCATAGTATCACAATGGTTCCGAAAAAATATGAACAGTTTACAAAGTACAGACAAAATACAGTTTCATAAGTGTGAAGTTATCCAACTGTGTAATTACGTAAACATCTGTCACTGATATAGTAAAAATAAATGTTTGTCTCTCTCAGTTAAATGATCAGATAGCTGTGTAAATTGTGTGTTAGAGAAATATGGTACCAATGTGTAAAGTTGTATAAGCAAATACCATATTAGCTAGGGTTCCTTGTGCTTGCCAAACACATGGTACACAAAGTAGGCGTATACCCCCCTGAGGATTAATGTAATTATACCCTCAGGTGTTACAGATTACACCAATGGAATGAAATATATCACGGAAAACTTTCTTTGTAATTAAAAAATCTTTAAAAATAAGTGTTTTAAGTATAAGATTAATCACTCAAATACGTGTACTGTAGCGCTAAATGTGCGTCTTGTTGCAACATAATCTGTGTGGAAGTGTCGTAGTTATCGTCCTCCGAAAGCTAAGTTCTGCATAAGTCAATGTACTTACCTCATAATACACAAAAGTGAAATGCTTTGCGTATAGATATCGTAGTTATTACGCTTATTGTTGTAATGAAGAAAGTACTGTACAGTAACGTATTGTTATGCCACGAAAAAGGCTGTCTCATTGTTGCTATACCACAAAAGTTACTACTAAAACATGTTTTTCTTCCTAGAAGAATTCAGAAAACTGTGCAGATATAAAACAGATACACTGCAAAAGCAACATTGTGAATTGTCACTCATTAGTAGCGTCGTGATAACATCGTGTAGCTGTCACATAAACTAACCACTGTGTCCTCTGGTATCTCACAGAAAGTACTTTAAACCCAGAATGTATTTTCAAGTAAACCAAAAGTTGCATTAAAATCTCATTAGCAGTACCAGTATGTGTACTAAGTACGTAAGCCTGATAGTCGTTACGTAATCGTGCAACTAACAAGCAA
This sequence comes from Schistocerca serialis cubense, assembly GCF_023864345.2. NCBI lineage: Eukaryota > Metazoa > Arthropoda > Insecta > Orthoptera > Acrididae > Schistocerca > Schistocerca serialis. The sequence goes on along the minus strand of NC_064649.1, from coordinate 65,737,247 downwards.
GAATGTACAATTAACAACACTGTGTCGTCTGTTCATTATAACAATGCATTCGTAATTTCTGTTTAAATAAGTTATCTTGGTTCTTGACTGGATATTTCACTTCAAACATTGTTACATGTTAACAGATTCTAAATCTGACAAAGCATACTAGAAATGTGAAGTGAAAAGTTTGATGGCAAAGACAAAGTTAAAAAGCAGATTATCTTTCAATAAACGGTTTTACATGTGAAATCTGGTGTAAACCTTTACTCTTCATAGTACTCAGAGTTTGAACTTGAATGCAATTGTCATGCGGTATACGTCGATAAAGAATACTGGAATTTTTCTCAAGGTTAGCGTCTATGTTATTTTTCTCTGAGCCAGCCGGCGCACGCGGCTGCCTGCGGTGCGAGTCATTGTCTGTCTCTTTGTTGGCGCGCGTTGTTATTGGGATTAGGAGACCTAACTTCCACAAATTCGCCTTGCCGAGAGGGCCCAGCTCTGTTTAAAGCTCGCCAGTTCTGATGGAATTCAGGTCTGTCGTTATGTCGGTAGTTTACATAGTTTCTTGTTTGTCGGTCATGTGGTGGAGAATTTCTCCCTGAATCGTAACTCTGCGCCGAACTGTTGCGTCTGAAGTTATTCTGCCTCCCTTGATAATAATTGTTTTGGTTACCATATTGTCTATTTCTATGGTTATCTCTGTCATATTCATTTCTACGGAAATGCGATCTTTCTCTGTAACTATTACTACCCTGCCAACGGTTGTCATACGGGTGGTGTCTATTTTGGTCACGATTTGTGTGGTGAGAATAGCCTTGTCGCGTCCAGTTATCGTTTCTGTCGTCATGGAATTGTGACGGATGTGACCTGTAGTGATTGTTTTCCTGTTTTCGCATCCTGCGACGGTCTGTGTCAATTTCTAATTCTTGTAGGAGTCCCTGAAAAGCTTCAATGTCGTCTTTGCAACGTCCTGCTAAAATAATATGCCGTAAATGTTCAGGTAATTTGATTAAGCAAATGCGGATGAGTTCTGAGGGGCTGTATGGGTTTGAAAGATATTGATTCTTATGCAACATGTCTTCAAAATATTTCACAAGACTGGAGAATTCAGATTGTTCGAAATGTTTCATCATTATGATGCCATGTTTTACACGGTCTTGTGTAGCTTGAGACCAATATGCTGAGAGGAAGGCATGGTAAAACTCTCCTTCACTGTGGCAATCGTGAATGAGCGATCGCATTCTTACAGCTGGTTCATTCTCTAAGTAGCCACACATAAATTCTAATCTGTGCTCTAATGACCAGTTGGGAGGAAAACAATGAGAGAATTGATGGAGCCATGCTTGTGGATGAATGTCGTTGCCAGAATTCTTAAATGTTTTGAATTTACGTGTAGTAATGAACAGCTTATAGTCAAAATCATCGTGTCGGCGAGTAGCATCTCGGTCATAGTTACGTCGTGTCGGCGGTTCCATCTCAAAATTCGGTGTACCTTGCCAATTTCTTTCATAATTACCGAAATGCCCTGTGTTATTATTTTGTGGCTTTTGCGTATTTCTAAGTTCCTCTTCCCGTGTTGGAGCGCGAGTGTCTTCTGAAATACGTAATTCTTGTATTACCTGTGTCAGCTGATCTTGTACTTCCCGGATTTCTCTTTGGTGTTGCGTATCAATTTGATTCAGATTTTGTTTCAGTTTCCTAATTTGTTCGCTCTGTTCTGTGTCATTAAAGACTACCGGTTTTGCGTCATTCAGATTATCATCTACCTTCGTAGATAAATTATTTAGCTGATCCGAAAGTTCAACTACTTTCTCTGATAATGAACACATTTCCTCAGTGTGTTTTTCTGAACCAAGTTTCAGAGTGTCCATTTGTGTTGAAATCGAATCTACTGTGTCCTTTAAGTTATCCTGAGTTTTTGCAAGTTGCGTAACCGAATCGGTAGATGCAACTGAGTCAAATTTAGCTTGCAAGGTCTCATGATTTTCATGAACAATAATTTGCAGTCCTTTTATGGCTGCTTCGTGATTCTGTAATGCATTTTCATGCCGCGAAAAAATAGGTTGAAAATGCTCACAAATTTGTGTTTTTACGTCGTTACAGACTTTTTGACATTTAGATTCAATGTTATGTAACTCAGTAGTTAAATCTTCACGTGTTTGTTCAAGTGTGGTGTCTAACTTTTGAAGATTTTGTTCCATTGTGTCTAACTGTTGCTGTGTTTGTCTCTGATGTTGTTCCATTGTGTCTAACTTTTTAAGATTTTGTTCCACTGTGTCTAACTTTCGAAGATTTTGTTCCATTGTGTCTAACTTTTGAAGCTTTTGCTGTGTTTGTCCCATTTGCTGTATTAATTGTAATAACAATGCACTGGTGTCTGGAACATGTTCCTCAGTGCTTTTCGGCAGTGAATTTGCACCGGCAACATTCACATTTTGACAAGCAGAAAATGTGTCTCGACTTATTTGAGAAAACGGTGAGGAACCAAAACCTGACTCTACAGTATTTGCGATATTGTGTTCTGTCATTCCCGATTCCTGAGGCGAGCTGTTGCCGACCAATCGATCGATAACGCTTCCCTGTTCACTACCTGTTTCACTGTCTACACCATTGTTTGCCGCCCGCTCCATTTCCCTATGCGCAATTACCAAATTACTACTTTGAACATTAGTTAATTCATTACTCTGCGGCGCTAACACACTGCCTTCGTCTTCACTGTCATTTCTCAGTGTACTTTGGAGCCTAGTATTACGTTTTTCACACGCCATAACTGTCACAATATTTCACACGATAACACAGAAAAGCACAATTTGAAGAGCAAAATAAAATAACATAGCAATGGAAATAATGTCTACTTAATTGCCAGCGCAGCTGCGAAATACTTGGTGCAAATCTACATGCATGCCACAACTGTTTTACTGTACAACAATGAAAGGCTACAACTACAAAGGAGATTCTCTCTACAATTACGCGCTAGCAGTAAACAACATCAACACTAATTACACAAACTACAAGAAAAATCAGAAGATTCCAGTGAGGTATCCTAGGCTAAGGGTCGACATATGAAACGTCCCCTTTGAACAATTTATATATGACTGTGCTTAAACTGACACACAATATTTTGTTAGCGCAACGCAATCTGACCTTCAAAATTCCCTACCAAAGAATGGCCCTGACTAACATTAAACTATACCTTTCACAAATCACTTACCTCACAAAAATCTTCGCTGCTCAAGCTACTGCAATACAGCGAGCGCCACTACTGCCAGCTAAATAAAAGATTCAAACTATGGAAGGCACTAACTACTGATAGGGATAGTTAGCAAATGAAAGATATTAATAGAGAACAAACAATGTATTTACCTTGATATCATCATATATAAATATAGCAGTTCATGACAAATTACAAAACTCCGCCATCTCTCTCCCCACATCCACCACTGCTGGCGGCTCACCTCCAACTGCGCAACGCTACGCGCTGTTCACAGCCAGCTGCCTAACACTACAATGGCGAGTATTACAACAATGCAAAGCAGCCACACGCTGCACACAGCACAGCCAGTGATTTTCATATTGAGCGCTACGTAACGTTGCCAACAAGAAAACATAAACAGCCTACTTACATAGAGAAAACATAAACAGCCTACTTACAACTTGACTGAAAACAACTGTCCAGAAATAAATATTCATTACAACTGATTCTAGCGGATACGGTGCCGTTCTCTGAGACTACACAGAAATATCAGAAAACAGATAGACAACGGAGAAAACAAGAGACCTTTACATAGACACGACAATTCATAAATTAAGACTGAACGGCACAGTAACTGACGTCAGAGAGAAATGTGTATAAGTTGTTAAAAGATTCAGACTTTCCGTAATACAAGAGATGAATCAGACACACAGACAGGTGATTCCGTAAATAAGATAAGGTGTGTAAGAAGTAGCCGAGGACAGAAAAAAATGCGAAAAAATCTGGAATTAGGAATCACAAAAAACGGAGGGAAAAGTAATACGGAAGTAAGTCGTTAAAATGGCTGCAGAACGGATGAAATCGGGCGTTATCAGTCGAGTCGTGGCGCCGTCTTGTCGCAACATTTCTACTCGTTACCTTCAGGCGAAGATGAAGGAAACTCGTCGAAACGTTGCGACAACATGTTGGCAAAACCCTCCCGATGACCTGCGAAGATTTCATCAACGACATTCGCCGAGAAGGCCTGCGTTCCCACATGGAAGCGAAAGACAGTTTCCCAAAAACTAACCAATACATAAACAGGAAAGATAAAATAAGAAACTACAGCAATATCAGCCTCAGTTTCGTAATGTAATAGGCATTCACTGAAATGAGAAAACGACAAATTTTTTAAATTTTAATCAGGTAAAAGAACAAGTTCATCTTCAGTGTGTAGAATGCAGTGAACCACTTACCGGTCGTGAACAAAACTACAGAACCAAGCAACGATAATAGACCGACCGGGGTGGCCGAGCGGTTCTAGGCGCTACAATCTGGAACCTCGCGACCGCTACGGTCGCAGGTTCGAATCCTGCCTCGGGCATGGATGTGTTTGATGTCCTTAGGTTAGTTAGGTTTAAGTAGTTCTAAGTTCTAGGGGACTGATGACCTCCGAAGTTAAGTCCCATAATGCTCAGAGCCATTTGAACCATTTTTGAACGATAATAGAGTAACACTTGGTTTGGGAATCACAAATTCTAAAAATGTTAACTCGGTTTTATCAAAATAATATATTAAAAACCCTGCAAGAAATGTACGAACTCAACCTCTGCTGGTAGACTGAATATTATAATCGTCAATGCCACGAGCCTTAATCACATAAGTGGGAAACTTAGAATCGAAAACAGGACTCACAGAAGCTGTTTCCATGCCACCAAACCGCTTCGCAGTATTCACACAGGGCAGTCTATCAACGCTGAACCGAGAAAACTAGAATCAGTGCTGCATAATGGAATACATATGAACAATCTTCACTATTCTGTTTTTATCGTATTGTTTCCACTTATTATTTATTATGATTGCACCCACAACTCACTCGTGTGTTGGTATACTTCATTGTGTATCATTCTATAGTAATCGAGATCTATTGCGCCTTTTAACTTTTTTGTTTCTGTTATAATAGCTACACCAATTTCCCTTAAATCAAGATCTGTCTTCAGCTAGATATCCTATACATCTTATTGACGCTGTCAAAAGGTTATACAAAGACACAAAAATGATAAAAGGTGGTAATAATAAAACTGAAGCAGCCACTACCAACAGGGAACTTAAACTAGGTTGTAGCGGGTCACCAACCTTACTTGTTGTGTATTTTACGGACTATAGGATGCACCTTTTTCTTCCAAAAATTGACTCCAAAATTCAGGTGCGCCTTATATTCGACATTAACATAAAAATGTTCATTCTTTGATTTAAAATTCCCGCCAGTCTTATAAATGTTCGTACATTCGATGCAACGGGAGACCTCTCTCTGGCGACATTGGATTCAACTGGCAGAGCAGTGCGACGAACATGAGTTGGGGATTCACAAGCGTGCCAAAACTGCCTCTCTCCCACCACGCCATCTCCAACTCAGAGCAACTGTCTAGCCTATGATGCGTCATTGTAGTTACGGTGCTAGTAAACTTGAATTGAAAATGTTTTGTGTTATCGGTTACAGTTCAATATTTTTGATATCTGCTAGATTCGTAATGGAAAAAAAATAAAAGGTATTCGTATGATGCGGGCTGTAAATTGAAAGTAATAGCATATGGAGGAGAACATGGAAACATAGCACCTGAGCTGCATTTCGGCCCCCCCACCAACAGAAAAAGCCATTCGCGAATGGGGGGCTAGAAGGAAGACCTGAAAAAAAGAAATAAATAATGAAAAAGTAAAAAAAACGAGCAAGACTAAATTTGCAAAATGACCGAAATTAGAAGATGATGTATCGAAATGGATTCAGGAACACTGTCAAAATGGCTCTAGAATTAATACAAAAATAATACACGCTCGTAGGCTAGCGCTGCAGTCGATCTTGACAGACTTAAAGGGCGGATTTGGTTGGTGCTACAAATTTATGAAATGGCATGGGCGTAGCATGTGAAGCAAAACCAAAATATCTCAGAAAATGCCACAAGAGCGTGGAGAAAAAAATGTTATCTCTTCATTGCATTATCATTGCACATCGAAAGAAAGTAAGTGCGGAACTAAGCTGAATAGTGAATGTGGACGAAACTACTCTGATATTTGACGTGCCGAGTTGCAGAACTGTTCAAACGAAAGGTGCTAAAACTGTAACTATAAAAAGAAGTGGACATGTAAAAATGCACTTCATGTTGTGCGGATAGTACTAAATTTAGTCCAATGGTAATTTTCAAGCGCAAAACAATGCCAGAACCTTCTGAAATGTCGCCAGGAGTAGTTGTTGACATACATGAGAAGAACTGGATGAACAAGGATGGTATGGAATTATGGGTCAGGAGAGTGTGGGAGAGAAGGGAATCAGTTTCATAGCCAGTTGAAAGATTCCGTGAAAGGGGAACTGAGACGGGTAAATATAGAGCTTGTTGTTATTCGCAATTGCAACGTCTTGATGTCTCGATAAATGAACGATTTAATGTGTGTATGAGAGAGGAACGGAACAAATCGATGCTGGATGAAATCCAGCGCGAATTCACGTCCAATTGAGCTCTTGAAACGATCCAAAATCAGACAAGTGGATAAAACAGCCGTGGTCTAGAGTAACAGGAGACATTACTGTTAAATATTTGAAATAGAGCGGCAAATGTAACGCTCTCGATGGCAATAAGGACGATCTCATATATGAAGAGGACAATGATGATGATGATGATGATGACGACGACGACGGCGACGAAGAAGAAGAGGAGGAAGAAGAAAAAAGTTCAGATGACGATATTCAGGGATTTTAAATGTGAGTTCGGTTTTATAACTAAGAATTTCTTTCAGTCTAACTTTGAAGTCTAATAATGAAAATCATAAGAATTTTTTTAACTACTTAAAACTTCAGGTGTGTATTATTGTCCGCAGCGTCTTATAGTCCGTAAAATACGGTATAACGTGGGGCAGTTGAGGACAACATATGGAGAGTCAGGGGAAGAAACGGAGGCTATAAATCGTCTGGAGTGCTTTTGGTGAACTAAGTAGGGTTTTTATGACTAGGCTTCTGGTGTGTTTACAGTGAGTATGTATTACCAGTTGGGACATGTAGTCTTTTAATGCGAAAATAATTCAGAAAACAGAGCTTAATCAGCGAACGGTGGAGAGCTGAATGTCGACAATTACAAGAAAGCTAATTTATTGAATAGGAAACAGGCTGGAGTGGAAGGCATGGTTATAATTCAACGCCCACTGCTACTTTCAGCTGCTGAGCCCCGTTGAGCTTTTAGGTGTGTCGCGTTGCACTTTTGATTTTCGCGGTAGCTGCTTTCATTAAGATGGAATCTACTTTAGGAGCCATATTGAATTTAAGAACATTGTTGAACAGCCTTGTCTCATATCTTGCCATGACAATGTTAATCAGGTTCAAAGTCATGTGCGCAAAACAGTGTGCTTTACTTTACATAACAAGTGAAAGTTTTCCAAACTGTCTCTGCGATTTAAACATTTGCTAGTCATGCCTCTTTCAAATTACTTCCTGTTCGTATTCTAACGCTGTTCAACGAAATTAAAAGAAAAGGGCAGGCGCCACTAGGACTCATATTCTGATGGTTAAGTATGAACTAAATTGTGTGTGTATACACAGTTCGGCCATTCCTGGAGTCTTGAATCTCTACGAGTTTTGCCTGTTATCGACATTGACACTGGCACGATATCGGTTCCAGGGATTCCGAGACTTTCGAGAATGTTTTAACTTCAAATTTCATATCGGATAAGAAACGACAAAAGGAAAACATTTTCGTCTACATCTACATCTACATCCATACTCCGTAAGCCACCTGACGGTGCGTGGCGGAGGATACTTTGAGTATCTCTATCGGTTCTCCCTTCTATTCCAGTCTCGCATTGTTCGTGCAAAAGAAAGATTGTCGGTATGCCTCTGTGTGGGCTCTAATCTCTCTGATTTTATCCTCATGGTCGAGATATACGTAGGAGGGAGCAATATACTTACTGCTTGACTCTTCGGTGAAGGTATGTTCTCGAAACTTCAACAAAAGCCCATACAGAGCTACAGAGCGTCTCTCTTGCAGAGTCTTCCACTTGAGTTTATCAATCATCTCCGTAACGCTTTCGCGATTACTAAATGATCCTCTTACGAAGCGCGCTGCTCTCCGTTGGATCTTCTCTAACTCTTCTATCAACCCTATCTGATACGGATCCCACACCGGTGAGCAGTATTCAAGCAGTGGGCGAACAAGTGTACTGTAACCTACTTCCTTTGTTTTCGGATTGCATTTCCTTAGGATTCTTCCAATGAATCTCAGTCTGGAATATGCTTTACCGACCATTAATTTTATATGCACATTCCATATTAAGTCACTCCTAATGCCTACTCCCAGATAATTTATGGAATTAACTGCTTCCAGTTGCTGACCTGCTATATTGTAGCTAAATGATAAAGGATCTTTCTTTCTGTTTATTCGCAGCACATTACACTTGTCTACATTGAGATTCAATTGCCATTCCCTGCACCATGCGTCAATTCGCTGCAGATCCTGCTGCATTTCAGTACAATTTTGCGCGTGACATAATTACGAATAATATTTTTTGTTTTTTCCTTTATTTGTACTATGAAACCTTTCTTCCTCCCAAATTCACGACCATAGGTCAACGGTAAGTACCAGACAAGTTTTAATAGGTCACTTTGCGAGTGTCAAAACATGTGACACTAATGGCCGTATTTTTTAGTGCTCTGATTTCGCAGCTTACATTTATTATACCCCCAAAAGAACAATAATTTTATCTTGAAACTCTTCCACTGGACCGTGTTTGTATACAAAAACCACAACATGGGATTGTGAGCCCGCCTTGACACAGTACACTTTTGTTATTTTATTTATCTTCAAACTAGTTTCTGCATGTTTTAGAATCAAACAGCCCTATGATGATAGCGATATCTGTTGCTGAAACTAATTTGGCAATAGATAAATACCGAAAGTGTTTTGGATCACGACGGACCCACAGTTCCACGTTATCGTCAGCATGCAACCATAAGCTTTAGAATGTCATAAATTTCAACTTGGTACGGCTACCAGTGGCTGAGAAAAGGGGCTCTGAACAGACGAACGGACAGTCAGTAAGTTAACGAAAGACAAGAACTATTCATTCGTGTGATGTAGGTACAAATTGAGCATTTTAGAGGTTTTTCCTTTTTGTTGCACTGTGAAATCTCGCTTTTTACGAAATTTCATCATTCTAGACCAACGGGACGTAGCCTATAGGTTTTGATGAGTGAGTTTCCGAGTATCAAAATATGTGACAAGTGTTTGTATCTTTTGACGGGGTTGATGCAGAAGCTTCAATTTTTTTTACACGGCCAAGGGATCGTAGCTCTTAGTATGGGATCTAACGTTCAACGTGATGTGTCTACCTGTTTCAAATAAAAGGGGATTTCAATAGCTGGACAGGAAGACAGACCAATAAGTGATCCAGTTAGGGAGGTGTTTTTACCGACTGAGATCCGGAATCTTAATAATGTATGAAAATTTCAACTGCGTCCTCACGGGTTCCTGAAGAGAGACGTGGCCCGAGTTCCTCGTAATTACCTACAGGTTTCAAGTTGTACGCTTTCCTCACTTCAGTCTCGACCCATGTATCGCTTCACTGCTTCACTGTTCTGGTGGCCGCAAAATTGTTCCGAGTTGTTATTACGGCACATTTGCGGACCACTTATTGTTTGAGACAACACTTATAAAATCTAACTTTAATTACACTTCTCGTGGCGTTCCTATTCACGTTAAAAAAGAGTTGGACCTCTTTTTAGCCTGACGAGGCGTAACTGACAAGAGAACTGTAAGGAATGTTGATACTGGTAACCTCATATATCGATATTCGATAAGTATAGTTATTGGCTATCTACACCACGAAGAGTGGTATCGATATTACGACGGAGCTAAGATCAACATACCTGCTTATAAAATTATCGGCTGCACGTTGCAAATATACTGCCGGTTCTATAGCTATATATGTATGTAGTGATTTGTTGTTAGATACTGTACACATCAACAAGCTAGCAGCCTGCTTATCCTTCCCTAGGGCAAGAACTGAAACGGAAACTATTCACGTGCAGTTGGGCTATAACCACTTTGTTAACAATGGTAACCGAAAAGTAAGTGTCACAATGAAAGGTGGCCGACGGGTTCGTCGTTCTGTTTCGTCACATATCGGATTTGTCTGGAACACTTCATGTCGACTTACCTATTTTTTCCATTTCTGCAAACGCCAGCGACCTAGCAACTACAGTGTCGAAATTGCCTGGTGAAGTCAGACGTTGCAGTTTCTGTGGGTAGCGCCGAGTGGCGATTACGTCACCATTTGCCGTCTCCCTCTACCGCAAAGATCAATCTTGTCATTTAGATTTTTGTTAATTTTCACCAGCTGCTTTTGAAGAATGCCGATGTGAAGAAACACACACTGGCTGCTCTAAAAAGAATTTTTTTTTAAAAAAACAACTGGTGTCCGATCACATCGGAAATCTTGTTATTCCATTCACTCTCCCCCCCCCCCACTCCCAGTGCAATTGGACTACTACTTCTGTGCCACACATACTCGCTTCAAACAGTGAAAGAGAAATACTGGACACGATGAAAGCTCAAAAAGTAGTAAGACTCCTTCATACAGTGAACGTGAAAATATGTTCTACTAAAATTTACAAAAAACAACTTCATATATTTACAAATAATTGTGAAAAAATATATGAAATAAAAATATAAGCACTCGATATTGCAATTTTAATATCGAGCCTGTACGCTGTTGTGCTGTACGTGTCCCATCACGTTTCCACTTCACTATCATATCGGAAACAGTGAACCTAGGGACGTTTGGAGTGAGGAAATTATAAAATGACTTTTAATAATATGAATATTTATATATGTGTTTAGAGAGAGAGAGAGAGAGAGAGAGAGAGAGAGAGAGAGAGAGAGAGATTTTTACTTTAAGTCGTAACTGGTACCTGAATTTTGGTTGCTGCCTCCTTGAATGACCAGCTTCTGCACCAGTTGTTTGACGTATTACAATTTGGAGGAAGTTATTGTACTTTAAGGTTTAAAATACGACTCTGTTAGTTACTTGGCCGTATTGCGGATAGCTTTGAGCCCAAGTTTTCGTAGCTTTTCATACCTAAAGGATCACTGTTGTAAGTAAATAAGATCAAACAGCAATCTGCTTTTCGTGAGAAAAGGAGATTGCTTAGCACACAAACTTCCTTCAAACTACACGTCATGCTGCATCAAAATTGGTCAATGGAGTTTGTAATGGTACTTGAATTACGTAACCATTACGGCACCTCAACTCAACCTCTCGATACCAGCAATATTCTACTGTGTTTCTGTAAAGTAGTTGACATATTTCTGAGACAACATTCAGATTTGATTTCATTAATGTAGAGGTACTTTGATACATCGATATGTTTATATTGCAATAATATTATTCTTATGTGTATTCTTTCTTTTGTCACTATCATCTTTGACGTACTTGTAACTCTAATTTTTGGGTGCGTAAGCAGTTAGTTGTTAGAGAGTCGGACCTTGAGAAAGTCAAGTCTTGGACGTCATGTGGGAAAGATGCATAGTGTAGTCAGCTTATAAAATGTGAACTTTAACAGTGAGGAAGATTTTTTCAAGTATCTTTTGTATTGTGATGTTTTGTGTGTTACGTGATATTGCAACAAAAGCAATACAAAGGAAGTGTAACTTAAATTCGGAGTGCTGATTGCTTTTTTACATCACCATTGTGCTGTCAAAGGTTTAATCTTCAAGAATAGTTTGTGTAACACATCTATAAAACTTTTGAATATCGAATATTAAAACCTAGGCCTCTTTGCATCCGAGCTTGGAATCATCACCACCTAGATTTTCGACTATTGAGCCATGATTTTACTACGAGACCAGCGTGGGAAACTCGAAAATATGAGTGCCTAGTTTATTCATTATTACATGAAATGAGTTTATTAACTGCGCTCTAATGACACCTGCCACATAATAACTTTGTTGTTGCCCGAAAATGCAGTATTTAGCAGCGTGAGCAACACCACAATCATTATTAATTTTTGGTCTTTGTTGTGGTAGGGTTGTTAGAAGTTCAGCACCATAGTATTGTACAAGAACATAATCCAATTACTGCAATTAAGAAATTATGAGAGATTGTTACGTATTGAATGAAAACTATAGAGAATGCATTTCCTTTCCTGTATTTTAGTGAACTTTGTACTCTTACAGTTCTGTCGATTGATAGCCGGCGACGACAAAGAAGTTCACCTTTTCCAAAATTTGAAAATTTGTATACATACATGTTTGGCAACTATTACACATACTTTACTCGGCCTTATCACTAAAATATCAATTTTCATTCAATGTAACAATACGTTCTGAGCGACGCCCTAGCAACACGTCCTCTCTCCACAAGATAGATTAACAGTCCTCTTTTCTTTAATAAAATCAATTTTTTTTTTAGTCCATACTCAAAGATTCACAACTACGATCGTTGTGGGGATTGAGCGCTAAAAGAGTTTCTTGCTGTCCATCTGTGCCTCACTTCACTTCAAGTACTTCTTGAATCACATTTCGATTTACGGTATTTACATGCATTACTGATCTTCTCAGAATAAAATAAGGCCAAAACTAGTTTAAAAAAGGGGGCAGTGAGGATCACATATAATAACAAAATGTCGCTTACAGGCGTATGACACAAGTGACACCCAATCATCTGACCACGTTCGAAATCCGTTAGTTCCACCGAGCGCCCCCATTCTGCTCTCTCATCATTTCTAATGACTACTGAGGTCGCTGATATGGAGTACCTGGCAGTAGGTGGCGGCACAATGCACGTAATATGAGAAACATATGTTTTTGGGGTGTCCGCATACTTTTGATCACACAGTGCAGGTCTGCTAAGGTGTCGGACACACTGGAAAGTGAAGATGTTAAACGTGTCGAATGCTCTGTGCACTTCCAGGACCTAAACCGTATAGAGCGTGCCTGGGATGTTCTTGCCAGACGTGTTACTCAATGAATACCACGTTCCCCAACCGCGCAAGAACTGGAAATCATGTTGAGAGAGGAGTCGAACAATATTCTCCAAAGCCTCCTCAACAGTTCTTTAGCCACACGAAGAACAGCTGCAAAATGTGCATTATTGCCCGAGGAGTGCGTATCACTTACTGAGAGTCCGATATCGACGTTTATGTTAGGAGTCTGACCTGTGTTAGACATGAACGTTATTTATGTCTGTTGTCTTGCTTTCCCATGTGATGAGATCTGTACCATTTTTCGTTGTAAATCTACCATTATGCCACTATTACGTACCTACTGCGTTTCATGTCGCCTGTCATTGCATGTGATTATTCTTGTCGAACAATTTCTCTGTTTCTTAACAAGCGTCAGCTGTTTTAATAACATCTAAGAGATCAGCATGTAGCAGTGCATTAGTGTTACCACATTTTTTTAGCCCTGTAAGGACCAAATGTTCAGTTGGGGAAAAGAAACGGCAGAAATAAAAAAAACAAAACATTTTTTGTTACTTACTGGTCTGTATTACATTTTAATGAAGATTTGTAAGTTTTGATATGTTTTTTCCTTTGATCTTACATAACAATACAAATAAACGGTCGGTAACTCACTTTTTAAGAAATTCGGGTAAATTTATTTTGTACATGTGAAAAAAACCATTCCTACGAAACTAAAGACGGACGAAAAGATGTGAAAAATGTTAGAGATTTTCTTGGAAAACCCATGATTTTCTTCCATTTCTCAATCACACCCTTATTTGTGTCATAAAATGACTGTCCAGGATTCTTTCAATTACTTGAAGTTCTCCTTATAAGGAGTCCATATTCAGTTGATCGACCCTTAAAAGCTCCAAAATATTTTGAAAATGGTCGTAATTAACTGGTAGTTTTAAGTTTGGAAAGGGTGATGTTTTCTGAGAAATCACATCGTGGTAACAAATAGCCTACACAATCGGTACTGAACTGTATAAAATCATTCCGAATAGATTCTTCTGCGTCAGTGCTTCATTCACCTGAAATTTCTCTCGTCTTACTTCCGAAGAAGTTGTCTATTATCCTCTGCTCCATCTTTCCGCGAATCCCGTACATTTCAGCATGGATCTCAACAACTGACAGAATGTGAATGAATCTTGTTCATTGTTGTTCCTACCGAAAACATTAGGTCAGGCAGAACCTACAAATACGCCAAAGATTTTTCTCTCCTTCCATACATGTGATTATCTTTCGTGATAGACGAGGACATCCATTGCGTGATGACAGAAAAAGAGATTCTAGAGCAGGTCATGTTTTTAATACTCTTACGACAGCAGGCCAAAGAGATTAAAATCTCGCGACATCATGTAGTATTGTGTCTTTTCATTGCACCTCGTTCGCTTCAAATAGGAGTTGGAAGTCCTCTCTTTGTTTCTCAGCTCTACTGAAGTGATTGGGTATTTTCAGTAGCGTAATTTCTACATCCACTTGCAGTTTGTTTGTACTGCACTTTGCAGCATTGTGGATGAAATGGACGGGGCAACCAGTTTTGACAATTTTATCATTTTGAGCTAAAAGTAGTTTATAAATGGAATGGTTTCTGCCCAAGTTTACATTAGTGCAGTCAGCGGCGAACGTCGAAACTTTATTTACAGACAGTCCACTCTTGTCCAATGCGTGTATTAAGAACTTCGAAACTTCATATGAATATTTATCGTTGCATTCAACAAATTGCAGTAGACGGTTTACAACCCCAGTATCGTGAAGAATCGTAAGCAAATTGGGAACATTCTGTTTTATTACTATTTGCATCTGTCGCTACAGAAAGCATAGATTTTTTACTTGGATGGTCTTTAGAATATTTTTAAGAGATCTTTGACCAATAATTCGCATACAGTAGCTTCCGCTTTTGTTCTTCCGCAGCAAAACTCTTGAGCGTTTTTTTTAATCACTGCAGATATATGGTAATTATTCGTCTGAACAGTCCATACTATTGTAACTAAGAAATTATTTACCGTGCCATAAACAGGAATCCTGCCCGTCTCCGAGGCAGATGGTTCAGGCTTCGAGAAGTATGTAAGTGAGATACTTGATACTGTGTTGCTTGCAACAGTCACGTGAGCATACGAGGAATGTTTATTGCACAGACATCGATACGCCTTGTACGTGTTTTCTTTTAGTCATCTTAACCAGGAACAGCTATTTTCCCAATTCGGATTATACTTGGTAAGCATTTTGGGCATTCTTAAAATGCATTCCACCATTTCTAGACTAATTATCTATGTCACTGCCACTGAAATCACTCTCTTTGTCTAGAAACAATTCAGAAGCGTAACACGTTCAACATTTAGCAGCTCTCGCAAAACAGTGAATGAAGTTTTGAACTAGAATGACACCCAAGAATTAAATTAAAAATTCTTCCAGTATTGTTGAAGCGCGTTGACATGGCATTTAAACGAGTTATCAAACTAAAGAAAATGTTAAAATTTTGGGAAGAAAGTGAGACGGATAATAGGCAAATAGAAGAATGTAATATAGACAGGGGCAAACAGAGACACGCTTCGCCGCTAGAGAGGGTGGGAATCGGTTAATATCGGTCCCGCGAGCCTCTCTCGTAGACCGATAGCCTAGCTAGTCTTGTCTTCATGCCGTACGTGCCTAGATAATAGCCACTTGCCAGCTGTTGTGCTAATGATTTCGCAATAATAATCGAACAAGTTTAAAAAACGGGACGTTTAAAATGGTATGACGGAGATAACGGGGCGTTCCGGGAAATACGAGCCGTCTGGCAACCTTGCTATACAAACAGGTCATGTATACATAACTTGTAAACTGTCTCGTTAACAATTATTTCGAAGAAAATCGCGAAAATTACGTGCAGAACATGGAACTGACTAACTAGGATACCCAATGCAGCATGGCTCAATTCCATGAGATGGCATGTGAATGCGGCCTACACGTTGTCATTAAAATTCATCCATTAACGAATGAAACAGAAGAGGCATCTCAATGGACATTATGTGGGAAGAAGCACAGCCGGCCGGAGTGGCCGAGCTGTTCTAGGCGCTACAGTCTGGAACCACGCTACCGCTACGGTCGCAGGTTCGAATCCTGCCTCGGGCATGGATGTGTGTGGTGTCCTTAGTTTAGTTAGGTTGAACTAGTTCTAGGGGACTGATGACCTCAGATGTTAGGTCCCATAGCGCTCAGAGCCATTTTTTTTGTTATTGTCACCGGCATCAAGGGATCACCAATTTAGTATTGGAGGGCAGCGTGGAGGGTAAAAATCGTAGAGGGAGACCAAGAGATGAATACACTAAGCAGATTCAGAAGGATGTAGGTTGCAGTAGGTACTGGGAGATGAAGAAGCTTGCACAGGATAGAGTAGCATGGAGAGCTGCATCAAACCAGTCTCAGGACTGAAGACCACAACAACAACAACCATCTTGATGCAATGCCTTTAGGCTTTTTCGCACTCCTTAATGCGCTCTTCGATTATCTGTCTTCCCCGCCTTAATGTTTCTTACTGCCGTGGTCGTCTTTAACGGCCCAGACGAAGAATGATGTTGAGCATAATGATAAGGAAGAGTAGAAGTACACTCACTTTCCACACTCCATCCTAATGAGCGATGACTATGCAGAAAACAAGGTCCTGACACATTAGTTGTAACCACAGTATTGACAGAAAAAAAGAAAAGTTTAAGCACCAGCTTTTTATTGTACATACAGTACTAGCGTACATTTTCAAAAGCAAATTTGTTTATTGCGCATCATATAACTTCTCAAATTCATTTCAAAATCATAAATCACCGCGGGATGCCCGGAAGAGACAAAAAGGAATTTGAGAAAATTTAATGTCTCAGAAGACTCCACGCAGGACGGAGAAAATTTCAGGCTACTGATCGATACTGGAAAATTTTCTGTCCAACAGCCTAGGAGCGTGATGTGAAATGAACAGAGGCAAACCACTAGTCAATGCATGAAGAGGTTCTGGGAAAGATAAAAAGAAAAAGATTATACCTTAATATTAGGCTTGAAGAGGACTATAATTGACCAAATTTTGTAATGAATAAATTACTTTTTTATTCATGGGATCTGCGCAGACGACCTGAAGAGCACGTCTGTCACCTGAAGATGGACAAAAACGTGAGGATAGTCCTGCATATGGTGGTGAATGATTGAGCAATGATTTCACTATCCTAAAATAATGAATACTGTTTACATAGCGCCTAAGTTCACATATTTCTTCAAACTGATTATGAGGTGAGAGAAATCTTTAGGACATGAGCAAGGAAATTGGGAAAAAGAGACGAAAACCTATTGCAATATGCAAGTGAAAAGGCAAGAACGCTTCATTCACCCGTTTTCTATTTTCACTGACAGCATTCTAATCAATTACACTAAAAAGTTCCGCTTAAAACCGGTTCGTTTTCCTTTTCTCAAAATAATTCTTTTGCCGCGAAAACTAAAAAGAATTAAAAACCATACCCGTTGCCTCAGTGTTGGTAATCTTTTATTTTCTGTACATACAAACAGGCAAACATTGATATTCAGCGGTATGCAAACCATCTAATGGTTAATTGTAGTGGAATATAGGCTTCAAGCGGTTCTCAGTTTGAGTAAAACCTGAAACGCCGGAACTGAGCGCCATATACGTAACGAAACTCTTGCGAAACTTCAAGACCGCGTTTCCGCTAAATGTAGATGACGTTCTTAGAAACAAAAATAAAATTAAAACATTATGTATGTGAACAGTGCGATGACGTGCTACAGCATTATCTGCGAAGCAGTGACAGCGTTGCTCTTGCGTTCTTCAGTCCGAACACTGGTTTGGTGAATTTCTAGGCTGTACTGTGCACTTCAACTCGTTTACAGCAGCAAAACCTCCGTTTCCCCCCTGGAGTTTTTATGCGAAAACTTCGCTCTGTTAACAAGGAAACTGTTCGTTAGTCGCTTGCCATGTGTCGTATGAAGAGAAACCTTTTTCGAATCAAGAGGAGGGGATCCAAACTGATTTCAGAAATACAGAAAACACCGCTAAGTAGTGAAGATGTTGGCTATTGTCAATGAATCTTATAAACAAACCTTTGTACCGCCTTCACGAGCGAAAAGGATGTACCAACAACAAAAAAATCTTGTGTTTATGTAGCCTATGTATCGTCAGTGGCTGTGTATCTGACGGAACTGTTTGTCTCGAAACTGACTGTACTACCATCTACTAAGATATTTATTTGTCTCCTGAAAATTTTTTCATACATAGGGGCTATGATGGTTAAGAGATTTCTGGTGTAACTTCAGAGTGTCTTCTTTTTCGAAAACAATACGACTCCCGTTTTGGCGCCCATATCTGCTTTTCCCTAACTAACTTTTTATGAGATTTTGCACAAATTTATTTTTCCAGTGATTTGGTAGTTTGTCGACGGGAAATGCAGCACAAACGTAATTACATTAAACCTTGATTTATCTTTGTCTTGTTGGTAGTGATACTTCTGCTCGAAAATACTTTTCTATAGAGGGAAACATCACCTATACTGACCCTCATTTACAAGTGTATCGTATTTTCCTCGATTACTGTCAACTTGGTGACATAAAATTTCGTTAAAAGCTGTCATGTGTGACGAATGCTTATATACCGTAGACTATTTATTTATTCCTGAGTTCCGTGGGCAAATGTGGGCAGAATTATTGTTTGGTTGTGGAATGAGTAATCACTCACCGAATACGCCCCGAGCATAATTTAAGAAAAGAAATACAAAACTAGAAGACTGACTACTAAATGGCTCTGAGCACTGTAGGACTTAACATCTGTGGTCATACGTCCCCTAGAACTTAGAACTACTTAAACCTAACTAACCTAAGGACATCACACACATCCATGCCCGAGGCAGGATTCGAACCTGCGACCGTAGCAGTCGCGCGGTTCCTGACTGAGCGCCTAGAACCGCTAGACCACCGCGGCAGGCAGACTGACTACTGCAAGGAACTTAAGTACAAAATAACTTCTACTTCGAAATTAAAATTTGTACCTTAACGGCCCACCATTTCTCAGATTTGATGGAAGCAGTAGAATAGCGCACAACTTTTTCAACGATATTTCAGTGAAATATAGATTTAGATTGTACATAACAACAGAAGATAATGATTGTGGTAACACAGAAATAACTAGTTATACAAATCGAACGAGTAAAACGGGTTAAAGAATTTTCAGTTTAATTTGTGTTGGTCCAGATTACTAATGGGAATATTGCAGTTCAGAAAAGACTTTATCTACGTAATTAAAGGTACAATTACAATTCTTATCGACGCACCGAAGAAACAAATGGCCTAGTACATTATTTTTTGACGAAGGTTTTTATTTTTTAGTGATGTAAACTGCTTTCCGAGATGCGAGATGTTCATTCTGCCCCAAGAACAGCAGAAGTATCTCGGTTTCGGATTGGTTTTCACTTCACATTTTCCTGTCAGACCTATGAACTAATGGTATCACTGAATTTGTTGCACGGAGAACTGGCAATTGCAGCCAAAACAACATAGTTCTTAATGAGATTTTATGTCTGCGTAGCGAAACATTTTTGTACAAAGGTTTCTTTCCATCTGAAAATACATTTCAGTGGTCACTTACCTTTAGATTTGCGAAGCAAAACGTCTGAACTTTAAAACGGCTACCACATATCCGCACGAAACTATGCAGCATATTATCTATCGCAGCTATTTTTATTTACATCGACTTTTTGCACTGGAAATCTGAAGACGCTGAACACCGAATCAGGTGGAAAAAATAAGAAAAGAATTGATTTACATCGAAATGTCGTTAACTGCTTCAAAATTATCGCGTAATTGCTAGAAGATCATCAACATGAAGGATTATTTCAGCTGTTCCATCTGAAAGGATATTAAAAATGCTTTTTCGATGTTTTCTTTAGTCGTCCTATGATACACTTGCCTTCAGTTGTGTAATTAAAGAGCATTTTTACACATCTACTATCGACAATTCCTTCGACATGATTTAGCCATTTTATATGATGCTTCAGTTTCTCTCAGCACATCTTTTATAATAATCTCACCCTTTTATCTTCATTCTGGATACAATCTGCTCTGGAATATCAAAGTCGAACGTAGAATTAGCGTTATAGTCACTGTTTAATGATTCTCTTGTAACTAATTGTCTAATTGAAGAGGGATTACCAAAAGCATTGAGTTGCCAAGAGACGGTGGAAGTGAAATAGTAAATTGGGACATCCGACATCCAGATACAGAATGGATCTGAACGCAAACGACAATGTTTTCTACGCAGTGTGAAAGATGTTGTAAGTAGCCTGTTTGTGTTGGCAGCGCTTTAGACTGCATTAATATCACTGACAGCGCCGTGCGCGCTCTGTAAGAGACTCTGAGGTTGGTCGGACTCGCAGGTAGAAGTTAATAGTCGGAAGTTAATAGTTAGGAGTGATGGATGACCGACACACATCCAGACTGCACGCTCTTGAACTGGTTGTCACATGATTAAGGTGAAATCGGCTAAGTAGGACGTTGTTTGCTCTGCGACAAAATCTTTCCTTTGCTAACCACATGCCTATCAGTAGTTAGAGCCTACAGTAGTTACAATCTTTTTATTTAGCTGGCTGCGTACTTGCTGTATTTGCTGTAGTTCGTGTCACGAAGATTTTCCGTGAGGTAAGTGACTTATGAAATGTACGGGGCAATTGTTTAATTTCTTCTAATTCTGGGCCATTCTTTTGTGTTAATTAATAGTCATATTGAGTTATCCTTGTATATTGTGGGTAATAAATGAATAGGATAAGTTTGAGTTGTATTTGGCAGGGAAAATTCTGTAGGTCAGTTATTGAAATGAAATGATAAAAAAAAGTAGCAAAGTGACAGTACTTCAGTTTCACTCAGCAGTTTCAGAATTAAAGAAGTTTCAGTGTTTAGTCATAGGTTTGAGTTAGGAAACACGAAACCGCGAGGTTTAAAACAACTTCCATATTCAGTCCGGGAGAAAAATAAAGCAGGAACTATAAAAAATTTGTGATCCTTTGCGACGTCATTGCACTGGTCGGAAAATGTTTTCGAGTATTGCGTAGGTCGGTCTGGTATTGAAACTAAAGACAACACGTCTGAAGCCGAAATATTAAATTCTGTGCCCGCCCGCTTGGCCGTGCAGTCTAACGCACGGCTCTCCGGGCGAGAAGGAGCGCCTGATCCCTGGCACGAATCCGCCCGGCGGACTTGTGTCGACGTCCGGTGAGCCAGCCAGTCTGTGGATGGTTTTTAGGCGGTTTTCCATCTGCCTCGGCGAATGCGGGCTGGTGCTCTTATTCCGCCTCAGTTACACTATGCCGGCGATTGCTGCGCAAACAAGTTCTTCATGTACGCCTACACCACCATTACTCTACCATGCAAACATAGGGGTTACACTCGTTTGGTGTGAGAAGTTTCGGTTTCGGGGGGGGGGGGGGGGGGGGGGGGGTCGACCGGGGGCCGAACCGCACAATAACGCTGTGTTCGGCGGCGGAAGGGTGAAGTGGACTGGGGTAGTAGTCGTGGGGTAGTGGACCACTGCGGCTGCGGCGGGGACGGAGCCTCTACGTCGTTTCTACGTGCCCGGTTTACATACATACATACATACATACATACATTACATTAAATTCTGTACGTAAGTACGTGATCTCGTATGAAAATCATATCCAGTAACAGCGTGTTAACACCGTACAAACACGCGAACTAATGGCTCCCGGTGTTGGAATACAACTAAAAATAGTGAGAGAGTAAGGTGCTAGGTATGCGCTGAATTCCTACTAGAGTTTACATTGAATACGGCGCCGAAATTGCCCCCCACCCCTCCCACTGAAAGTCACAGTTACCAAGAGATTCCTCGTGCAGCGATTAGTTTCGTTTGAATGGGATAGAGCTATCGTCACTTCCTTTCGTAAAAAGCATAAAAGAACGGATGCACAAAATTACAGTATAATATCGCTCATGTGCAATTGTTGAAGGATGCTACGGAATATTGTGAGCTCTAACATTAAGACGTTCGTGGAGGGGGAGAAAAAATTTCTCTCAATCAATCAACGCTGTTTCAGGAGAAAACCACTCTTCTGAAACACAGCTCGTTTTCTTCCACACACGATGTCTTGTAAAAGGTTGGCGGAAGTATCCCGCAAGATTCCCTCTTCGTAGATCTCCGAAGGGCATTCTACAATGTAGTCCAACTTAGAGAGTACGGTATCTGCAGTACCTTAAGAGATATGAGTTGTTCGAATTATTTTAGAATAAACAGAAGCCGGTAGGTTAAACTGGGCGTCGAAAGTAATATCGATTTGCCGCAAATAAACGTAACACGACATTTGTTTTCTCATTATAAATAAACATGGGGCATGGTGGTCATGGCTATATTACATAAATACAGTTACATAAGCGCCAGATAACCATAACAGCAGCGGGTGTGTATGAAGACATGGTCGGCAAATCAGAAGTGAATCTAATGTTAAAATTTCTATTCGTCTGTCCAATATAAAGTTTACCACAAACATCTACACATGTAATCTGTGCTAATTGCAAGAATTACAGGTCCACATATAGGAGCCATAGAATTGTAACCATAGGATAGGAGAAGAAGGAAAGTCTCTCTGTGCTAACGAGGCAAAGGTGAGTCGATGCAAACTGTAAAAGGCGTGTGGAAAACGCACCAACTCATGACAAAGCACCAGTCAGCAGTCAGCCATCACACATCTTTGATCGAAGACGAAGCTAAAACGTACACAACTCAGAGGGCGTATTGCCTCAGATGGTCCGTTTACTCTGTGGTAAAAATGTACTCCCTGGCAAATGTTAGAGTAAGAGCCTTGTGTGAGGCTACTAACAAGGCTGCGGCTGGAACAAAACAGTATTCGATTACGCTGGTGCTTCGTTGCGTCACCTCCAGGAAATGCACTGTTTTCTTTACCATTGTAAAATATTTACTGTGAGTTTTTTCAGCAACATATTTTAATCAATGCGTGCATAGAGACTGTTACTGATCCAAGTCATCAAACCTATGATACTTCACTGGCGCAAATCCTAAAAATTACCCCATCGACGTAGTCATGAGGATACGGTTATTCTTTTAATAAAAGACATTCAAAAATTTGTTGTCCTGAAAAACGATAAAATTTAACGATTTAGTCTCTTCAAGAACGGCTCCAAATTTGGCTGTAAAGTCATATTGTAAGGGAATTAGATTATTGTGGTAAGTCAACCATGAACCTGAAAGTACGAGGGCTATCCAGGAAGTAAAAGTTCCGATCCTCCGCGAAATGGGCACTACTGTAAAAATGAAAAATATTATTTGCAACAGACAGCCACAACTACCAGATAATTATCCAAATAATCGCCGCTCCGACTTAGACATTTGTCGTGGAGTTGCACCAATTTTCAATACCCTTGTCATAGAAGGCAGCCGCCAGTGCTTTCCGCTAATTCTCTAGCAGGTCTACAGCTCGTTGTCTCTGCCAAAATGTTGTCTTCATAGTCAGCGGTTCGTGGGAGCAAAGATGAAACTCAGAGGGTCAATTGCGGTCTGTATTGTGGGTCATCAAACACTTCCCCCTGAAAACGCTGTAGCAGGATCTTCATTGCCCCTACAGTGTGCAGCTGAGAATTGTCATGAAGAAGGAACGGGCGTGACAGTAGCGTTATGCGGGCTGCATAGCTTCAGGCGATTTGTCTCACCAGGCCCTCGTACTTGGCGGGAGACACTATTTTATAGGAACATTTACGTGCCGACTGTGCGCCCAGAACTGGAAAGAGCGATGTGACGCGGTCGACGGACGTACTAGAGACACTGCCCAACACATCTCTGCAAAGATTTACCGAATTTTCCCCAGGGGTTTCCATTTAGCAACCGATCGGAATTTACTTTCTGGACAACCCTCGTAATTTTGACAGTATTATTCAACAAGCATTCAAGACAAAGGATTCATTTTCGTGTAACATTTCGTTGTTAGCTAAGTGTGGCAAATGTTTGTTAATTTATCTGTACTCGTGTTTATTGGACATGCGAGTAAAGGTTGTAAGGCTTCTGATAAGTTTCCTTGTTTACTTTAAACTATTTTCGTAACCGTTAAAATAAGGCAGTGATTTCCCGGTTAATTAGTGTCCAGCAATAAAGTGTATGATCAAAGCTACACGTAATAGATGGTTCAATAGCTTTGTCATGAAATAGTTAATGCAGACAGTTAACTTCAGTTATTTCAGTTTACTTACTTATTAGAAGTATGTCCGTATAGGACACACGACCACAATTTTACCTTGGTACCACTCATAATTACTCTCTGGTGGGACCTAACAAAGGCTTTACAACCTGCATTGTTTCGTGCAGTGGTTACGTTATCTTTCGTAGTAGTAGAATTAATTTTGTTATTGCCTCAACTAAGCATTTCTTACACAACACGGTCAGACTTTAGTAAAATAACTTCACAGGACTTAATACAAGTTGTGTAAGAAGAGGTACTAGAAACTCTGAACTGTTTGTCGAGCAACCCTCAATTTTTTTTTTTTTTGCATTAGAAACTCATGCCCCACTGCCATCAGGCAAAACTCCTGATTTACACTGTAAACTTCCCGATACATACAGATCGAAAGCTTAATCCTGAAAATCCTACATAGTTCGCGAAACGCACGTCAGGCTAGATTTACTCTTCTATTTGTTTACTTTTCTACTTGTGCAATAGTTGCCTTTAACCTCGATGCAGCCCGCCACGAATCCCTCTTCTGTGCCAACTTCTTCATCACAGAGCAGCAGTTGTACCCTAAAAGTCTTCAATTATTTGCTGGATGTGTTTCAATGTCAGTCTGTCTGTATAGTTTTTACCTTCAATAACTCTCTCTCTAGTACCATGTAAGTAATACTCTGATGATGCCTTAACACACATGCTATGATCCTACACGGTTCGCGGAGTACCTCCATTCCATATCAGTCTAGCTAATTTTTAAAATTCTTGTTTAGCACATACCAAGTTCTTCGATTCTCTTCTATTCCGGCTTTGTCTTTAACTTCTCTTTAACTTCTCTCTTGTACTGGTCCAGTGACTTCGTTGTTAATCTGTAATACTTTATTTTCTTTACTTCGTTTATTCGCTTTTACTTTCAATGCAGTTAATTTTGAAGTCCGTAATCAAATTCGCTCTACGGAGTTCTCCCATTCGTTCGTCATTTTTGTCTACTCTATGGGTAATGAGCAAATTGCTCTTACCAGACCGGAACTAGCTGAGATTTTCTTGTTACTGTTGTCTTTGTGGTCTTCAGTCCACAGACTGGTTTGATGCAGCTCTCCATGCTACACTCTATCCTGTGCAAGCTTCTTCATCTCCCAGTACCTACTGCAGCCTGCATCCTTCTGAATCTGCTTAGTGTATTCATCTCTTGGTCTCCCTCTACGATTTTTACCCTCCACGCTGCCCTCCAATACTAAATTGGTGATCCCATGATGCCTCGGAATGTGTCCTACCAACCGATCCCTTCTTCTAGGCAACATGCGCCGCAAATTTCTCTCCTCTCCAATTCTATTCAACACCTCCTCATTTGTTATATGATCTACCCATCTAATCTTCAGCATTCTTCTGTAGCACCACATTTCGAAAGCTTCTATTCTCTTCTTGTCCAAACCATTTATCGTCCATGTTTCACTTCCATACGTGGCTACACTCCATACAAATACTTTCGGACACTTAAATCTATACTCGATGTTAACAAATTTCTCTTCTTCAGAAACGCTTTCCTTGCCATTGCCAGTCTACATTTTATATCCTCTCTACTTCGACAGTCATCAGTTATTTTGCTCCCCAAACAGCAAAACTCCTTTACTACTTTAAGTGTCTCATTTCCTAATCTAATTCCCACAGCATCACCCAAGTTATTGTTTATTTAGGTACAACCCAGGTTTCGGTCTTTTATGCCATTTTCAAGCATGTGATTTTATGTTTTTAACATATATTGCAGGACACTTAAGATGTTGTCAGGCTCAGAGCTGGCCATAAATTAAGAAAAAATTGGCTCCCCACGAAATGCCAGACGTAAAATCATCATCTTGTAACAGACCAGTAAATAATCGTGGGAGCACGTGATATTTAGTAAAAGCAGGCCTACTTTGGTAAATAAAAGATGAGCACATGTCCTTAAAACGTAGTGATAGTGAAATCAAAGAGTATTGGTAATATAACAATTGAATATTAAATACTAAATTTTAGTATTCACTAACAACCGTACTTCTACAGATCTCGCTCCGCCTGGTGCCACCAGCTTGGTGGTGAAACGCTTGAAGATGGTCTGAGGAGAGGGCCGAAACCGGTTGCTAACAAAAAATCTGAAAACGCGTTCGAGACTGTATTTGATTTTTAGATTGGACGCTGTTTCAAGGCCAAGAAACTAGACAACGACTGGGAGAACGATGTGCTAACAACGAGCCCTCCAGACAGCAGCTATTGGCGGAGGGTGACATGGCGGTCGGATCGGCTCGATTGCCCCCTCTAGGGCCGACGCCGAACTATTTCTACTTCACTTTTAATGTATCTTCTTTCAGTACGACGTTCAGAGTGTTCAGACTAGGTGGTTAAAAAAAATGGCTCTGAGCACTATGGGACTTAACATCTATGGTCATCAGTCCCCTAGAACTTAGAACTACTTAAACCTAACTAACCTAAGGACAGCACACAACACCCAGTCATCACGAGGCAGAGAAAATCCCTGACCCCGCCGGGAATCGAACCCGGGAACCCGGGCGCGGGAAGCGAGAACGAGAACGAGACTAGGTGGTGGTGGTGGTGGTGGTGGTGGTGGTGGTGGTGGTGGTGGTGGTGGTTGATTATGGCAGAGAGTGCTGAACATCAAGGTCATCAGCGGCTTTGCAATAATGATGTACCGATCAACATGTTGAAAATCTATTGAAAAGGTCAATAAAACGGAAAACCAAGTTGCATCCCGCTAAAAGAATAGCAAGGCACCCTAAGACGATGAGCTTCAGAAAAGCCCGTAATAAAATCCCAAAGAGACACAGTGGAATAACTAGATAAAATCATAGATAAAATATTTCTAAAGACACGTTCAAAAAAGAATTAGATGATTGCAGCTGGATGAGTATTTATTCGGAAGTGTCCCAGCCACACTGTGACACAATGTCTCACACCCAATACTTTGGGAAGCATTCCGGACACCTCATAAAATCTTAGAACACGAGCAACGGTCCCCGTTATCAGTAAAGATAGAGGGCACATCCTGTGAGAGAGCCGGTTCAACCCTTATAAAACACACTCAGTTAAAATGTGTCGTACTATCAGCTGTGTCCCGCACCTCTGACATACTGGGGGCTCCTCCTGACGTAAGGGGAAGCCATGTGTCAATGGGGAATGTCCGTCTCTAAGCCGTGTAAGCGCTACTTCTTCACACCGTCGTGGGCGAAAGGAGGTAGATCATGGTCGCAGTGATGTTTTCATGGAACGTAGTTTATTATTTCTCACTTGCAGCCGCACTGAGCCTCCTACCAAAGCATGGTCTTCCTGGTCAGGAAAGAAGCGACAGCCTCCAGGTGGTCTGAACAGCTACCAGGAGGGCGCAAGCCCCTCAGCGAGGTCGTTTCCCTAAATGCCTGTGTGTCCTGGAATCCAGCAGATAATATTTCCTTGTCTTGTCTTTGCAAGGGAAGAGGACTTCCTGCACTTGTTGCACCATCCGATCTTCTGCGTACAGCTGGCCAGTAGTGGGGTGACCACTTTGACAATCGGAGCAAACGAGGATTTATTTAAGTCTGCAGGCTTTCGTGGCCGTTGTCACTGAAGTTAAAATATTCTGGGTTATTAGGCCGCGTCATGTTTCTTCTAAAATGATCGACGTTTCGAGCCCTCTGCTGGGATCTTCCTCAGGATCTTCTGGTGTCGACTACTGTTCTACCAGTTGTAATCTCAAATCTATAATCAGTCGTAACAGTATTATTAATTCCTAACTTCAAGAAGTTTCTATATAAGCGCCGAGCGCTTCAGTCATATAATTTCGCAGCACGTTATCTCTGTAAATAACATTGTAAAACTTGAATCATAAATGCGTGAACTGACACGATATACTGGTTTATTACACAATATTAGTCACTTCCTAACAGAGCCATGAGGAAGAAGCTTTCCCAGGTGTTGGGGGGAATTATAAATTATATGCTTCGTAACTATCTCTAAGTTCCGTAGTCCATTCGTTATTACGAATGAAATTGTCCATCTGTGTTAACTTCCTAAATAGTGTTAACTTCAGGTTATCTAATTAAAAGTCACTTCTGTATAATATATGCAAGTCCTCTATCTGAATTCTAAATAACATAACATTTGAAGTCGAAGTATAGTCTCACTGCGTCATAGTAGATTGCAATTATCAGTTCTGAAAAAACAGTCTAATTGCGCCTACATCTACGAGCAGACTAACTCTCGTAACATAGCGACAATGGATTGAATTATCCTTAGCCATTACTCAAGAATCTCAAAGAGTACTCACACGGAGTATTCTTTGGGAACGTTGGTTCTACTTTGCGAATTTTAATTATGATTTTGCGATTTACTATGCTTTTGATTTTTGAGTTTGATTTTACTGGAATCGTATCTTTCTTTCGTATGTTAATAAATTACTAAGTATTAGATTCCCGATTCAATTACTGGTTAATATCCAAATAATAGTGTTAACTGGAAATTTGTTTACTTGTTCATTTTTCATGGAATTTGGAACTTGTTTTGGGGGAAATCTTTGGGAATTTTGGAGCTAATTTTTGATTTTCATTTCTCGCCCGAGGAAGTGGCATTACAAGCTGAAAATGTCACTGTGGAACTGAATGTCGTACTCGCGAACTCTGTCAGCATCGGAACAACAGGAAGGCAGCTCCATAAGCACGGAATTACAGGTCGAACTGGAATCCGAAAATCAGTCATCGGTGATGCAAACGTCCGTAACAGGAAAACTTGGTGCCAAAGCCATGAAGCCTCGACTATGGACTCGTGGAAAAATGTTTAGTCTCGTGAGTCTTGTTTCCAACTTACGGCCAACTTACGGCCAACTTACGGCCAACTTACGGCCAACTTACGGCCAACTTACGGCCAACTTACGGCCAACTTACGGCCAACTTACGGCCAACTTACGGCCAACTTACGGCCAACTTACGGCCAACTTACGGCCAACTTACGGCCACCAACTCCACTTCTCAAGAGCGAAGCATGGCAAGGATTCCCAGATGAATATGAATTCGGCAGCCACGTCGTGGTATTCCATGTACTCCGAGGCTACTCTGCAAGGTCACATTACCGCCACGCGTTATGTCATCATTTTGTCCACTAAGGTCCATCACATGGTACAATATTTGTTTCCTAATGGCTTGGCTCTGAGCACTATGGGACTCAACTGCTGTGGTTATCAGTCCCCTAGAACTTAGAACTACTTAAACCTAACTAACCTAAGGACATCAAACACATCCATGCCCGAGGCAGGATTCGAACCTGCGACCGTAGCAGTCGCACAGTTCTGGACTGCGCCCCTAGAACCGCGAGACCACCGCGGCCGGCTGTTTCCTAATGGTGACTGTCTTACAGTACAACAGCACTCATGTTCACCAAGCTCCCTTCATCCAGAACTGGTCTTGTTAGCACGAGGTTGAATTGCCTCATCTCCGCCTACAACCACAGTCACTAGATTTCAATATTTTGAGCCTTTTGTGGTCTACATCGGAGAGAAGGGTGCTTGATCCCCATCCACCTCCATCATCGTTACCTGAACTTGCCACTACTCTGCAGGAAAAATCGTATGAGATCCCCCTGAAAACCACACAAGACCTGTATTTATCCATCCCAAGACGACTGGAAGCTGTTTTGAATGCCAACCATATTCCTACATTGCATCACGCGTGGAAATGTGTAGTGTTTACTGCGTTTCCATATTTTTGTCCAACTTCTCCAAGTGTTACTACAGCTGGACCGTCCAGATGCCTTATTTATTTGTGATAATCTAGTAAGACTGAAGTTCGTTTTACAAACAACCAGCTATTGCATAAATACTATGTAGAGTTCGAAATGGTCGCAGATTTCCGCATCTGCAATGTGTAATGCTGTTTGGAGTTAATTCAACAAGCTAGAACTGTGTATCAATATTGAAAATGAAAGCACTGTCTCAAAGATGCACTCATAAATGACATTCAGAAGAGATAAATGTAATTATTATGGCGTAGACTCACGCTTTGTATCAACATACTATTGAAAAAAACTGTCTTATGAACTAAGCTTATGTTTGGTTTCAGATGTGTAATACGAAGCCATGAATGGATGCATATACTGTTTTTTCAGGTATATTCGGAGGCCAAATAACGCTTTCTGCTTGTTTACAAAATATGGCCTGTTATTTGGACAATTTGCCTTTTTCAACACCAACACGTCAATTTTGTTACCAATATCCAGGTGTTACTTTTCTAACCTGACAGATAAGAAAACAGTTTCAGAAAACTGCGCACGAATAACAGCTGTTGTTAAGCGGCCGATATTTGCGGAAGGGGTCGAGATACCCATCCGTTCAGACCAGGTACCCCGACAACCAGTTGTGTTCACAAACTTCTGAACAGGTGCGCAACAAGTACAGGGCAAAGGGGCTGTAAGGCCATATTTTTACATGTGGTAACTTAATATATACACACATCAGTGAACAGGTTATGTTTTTCTCTGTTTCAAACATTCTCCACACAAAAACGTCACAAACTTTACGAACTGATGTTTTCTACATGGCTTTGACTTCACCGCTAAGTAGACTACGCCTGTCAATGTAGACTTACCGTGTTGCATCCACGTGGTCACACCGCAACACTTGCCTGCTACACAAAAGGAAAATGAACATTAAGGGCTTGCTCTTGCCTCATGTACTTGCACGTACTAACCAACGTAAAAACATGCTACTCCAAATTGCCACAATTACTCGTCTGCAAATGAAGTAAATAGTGTTGTTCAGTACATCATTCTCAGTCAGTATCTACATTGACACTTGTTACACCCTGTACATCTGTGTCCAACACGACACACGGGGAAGTAAATCGCTATAATTATGGAAGCTTTAGTGTGTATTATCACAAGCGGAAATACCCCGCTAGCAATTAAGCGTTTTCAGCAGTCTTCCTCTTATCTGCCAGATAAGTGTCGGTTTGCGTCAATGAAAATTGGCGGTGGTAGCTTGTTGGTGAACAGTGGAGCACAGTATGCTAATGGAATCCTTCCGTGACAAGATAAATTTGTGACAGAGAAAATTGAAGGCCACCATTGTAACAGCTCTTGTAAACAACCACATTAGTACTCCTTTGTACGTTTTACTGAAATTCGTTGAAGTTCAGCCCGAGACGGCACATTACACACGCAGGGTTATCATTAGGCCCTGAGCTCATTGTTACAATGCAGTAACGTGCAACATAGTTAGAATCTCTGATACTGACGTGGTTGTGTTGTTCGACTAATTCGTAAGCCAATATTGGGAGAGCTGAATACAGGTTATAAGGCGATGCCTGAAAAGGGGAACATTTCTTAGCTGTAAATGTGGCTGAACCATGTAGGTTTCATTCCTATTTTGGTTTTATTGCTTTTCAGTAGGAAGTAGAGACTGGAAATGAATGAAGAGTTACTGGACTTCTAAGATATTTTTTGTGTGATTATATTATTATAAAAATTGTCCTAATATCAAGTCAAACTGAACATAATTCAAGTTAAAGCGGTGATCTGATCACCTTTACTAAGAGATTACAGTGGTGCTGACATGGTTTAGATGGTTTTGGTTAATACGAGAACGCATTGCACTCTGGGTATCTCACTATGAAGTAAAAAGAAAAACACACGAATAATTTATGCTAATAACATGAAGCGATTACCATTTGATGACTAACTTTTGTGACCAGTTTTGACAATAGTAGTCTCCTGGGCGTGTCAGATACCAGCTTGTAGCAAATACTGGGCCAAATATTGCCAAGGCTAGCGCGACAAGGTTAGTACTAGGTGTCACTGTCACGTCACGTAGCCGGTATAATAGCGACAAATAATAGTTACCTGATATGACCGCTAGAATATTAACTTTAATCACAGGACGCACATCTGGCTAAATGCGACATTGCATCATCGCCATCCATTCCTCCCTCCGTATGTCACATTTTTACGTATTATTAGATGACGTCCAAGTAATTCAGCAAACCAAACACACTGGAAAAATTTTAAATGTCGACCAGGGGTATTTTCCGAGTATTTTGGCATATGACTGGTCTCCTATGACAGAGTAATTGATGGGCTTATTTCAACAACCGGGCGTACAAAATTTTCAGTTTTCAGAAATAAAAAACAAAAAACGCTTTCCACCATTTAAGTGAAGGCATGTAAAGCGTCCAAACGATATTCACAGCTTCTTAAATACTGTTTCACTGATGCTCGCTTTTAAGCTTAGAGACTATAGTAAATCTAGAGTTAATTCTGAAGAAACATTTTATTGTTTGGCTTGTCCAGTATTTGTAGAAAAGAAAAACTAAGTAATATTTTTTTACTGGTCTAATCTACTGTTTTCAAAATGTTGCCTGGAAGTATGTAACAATGAGCACAAGACAGTTATTTTCTTTATAGCAAATAGTTTATTAGTTTTTCATCCTCTTAACTGAGCACTATGGGACTTAACATCTATGGTCATCAGTCCCTCTTAACTATCATTGTTATCATGATCATCAATTTCCATCTCCTCTTCATAAAATTTTCATCTGGAGTATCGTAAAGGAAGTCGTCGTAGAAAGTTTTCTTCTTCTTCCGGGAATCGCATGAAATTACAAAGTTGTCTGGCTCTAACTAGCTGAATACCTGGTTTCTTGTCATACAACTGATGTAGATTCTAAGCAGTATATTCTATGGTAGGACTTCTGCAGTTTGAATGGAGGTTTAGGCGTTTTCAGAAACAATACCTTATTAGCACGTTTAATATATACGAAATTGGAAGGTTTCATTACTTTCAGCTGGAATGGGTGAGAAAGTACGGGCTTCAATAATTTTTCTGATCGAAGTTTCAGGTATTTCTCATG
This sequence comes from Schistocerca serialis cubense, assembly GCF_023864345.2. Taxonomy (NCBI): domain Eukaryota; kingdom Metazoa; phylum Arthropoda; class Insecta; order Orthoptera; family Acrididae; genus Schistocerca; species Schistocerca serialis. The sequence goes on along the minus strand of NC_064649.1, from coordinate 65,704,046 downwards.
TGCTTGTCTTCCGCCCGTTATATACAACCAACAAGAAGTCTTGATTGTTTATACGTGATCTTTTTCTAGATCTTCAAGCAGTGCACTTCACTGTACAAAAGCTGAACCATTATTTTTGTTCCGCCCAATATACCCATCACTAACCAGGAAAACCTGATATCTTCGATTTTCTAATGGAGCGTTATTTCTGTAGTTCGAAGTCCTGGATGTGTCTTCATGAGACCCTTCTTCCCTTACTTCATCTCCAAGACAGCCGGTAAACTGAAAGAGAGTCATCTGACAATCTGCGAATCCGATGAACATTGTACCATAATTGCCTTGCATTATAGACGGCGCTTGACTGCTAGAGCGGTAGAGGCAAGTTTTTCACGTTATCAACTGAAGTACAGTTACGGGCCAATGTCTTATTTTTAGTGTATAGTTCCGTTTCATCTTTACAAAAGCTTTTGCTCTTTCCACATGCAAAGTTTTTGCGCTACTAACTGATTCTCCTCAGAATATCTTCCCCCAGCTTTTTTGCCGTTCAGTGAATCACATGGTACATGTGTAAGGCCTGGGATGTCCGAGACCTATGTTGAGAATTGTATACTGTCCAGTAGCTTCTATATGGAAGATTGTATGGTTCTCACGTGGAAATCCAACATGTATATCACTTGTGGTCGAATCTTCTAACGGGTGTTTTCGGTTTTGGTTGTCAAAAGTGTTGTGTGGCCTCTTTGCTAAGTACTTTGTACGACATTCACCCAACTGAACAATAGGCTCTGGTTTCTTTTTTGGCTGTTTCTATGGGAACCGTTTGTCTTTTGGAGACTGCCCATATATTACAATATTGTTTTGGACACTGTACAGTCTGCTTTTGGTTATTCAGTACAAAGCTAAGGAGTGATACTTTCAATTCTCTACACGTAGGAAAACGCGGCTGCATCATCACGACGCCGTCCTTCGTCTGGAAGCCTGGGACGCTTCCTCTGGATGTGGTGCGCAGTAACCAGTCCTTCAAGGTGAGAATAGGAAACCTATGAATCCTCGACTTGCCCGGCTTTTATAGAATACGGGACTAGTTCGCTTTTTGTAGAAGAGCGAAATTTTCAAATTGATTTTTCTTTGGATCTGCATGGCTTTCGCAGAAACGAACTAGGCCATGAAATATTTGTGGTGACATAGGAGAGCAACGCGGCATTAACGCAAGGAGTCCGTTTTTGTAATAGACCTTTTAATTGCATTTAGTTAGATTTCTTACCACCATATTATCTCTGCAGCTTCATTACACAGCAAAAAAGCATCGGAGTGGACTTGTCGGTAGTGCGCGCTGTGTGTTTTGTTTGGAAGTAGACTTGTTTCGCTCAGGCGCGGCACTTGATTAATAGAGAAACGCCCACTGTCCTCTTCGCCTTCAAGCTTGCACTCAATGGTCCTGTCTCGCGTTTGTATGTTAACACTGATACACTGCAGCATGGACATGTAAGCCGGCACGCAGCTAGCCGGTACGCAGCTAGCCGGTGCGCAGCTAGCCGGTGCGCAGCTAGCCGGTGCGCAGCTAGCCGGTGCGCAGCTAGCCGGTGCGCAGCTAGCCGGTGCGCAGCTAGCCGGTGCGCAGCTAGCCGGTGCGCAGCTAGCCGGTGCGCAGCTAGCCGGTGCGCAGCTAGCCGGTGCGCAGCTAGCCGGTGCGCAGCTAGCCGGTGCGCAGCTAGCCGGTGCGCAGCTAGCCGGTGCGCAGCTAGCCGGTGCGCAGCTAGCCGGTGCGCAGCTAGCCGGTGCGCAGCTAGCCGGTGCGCAGCTAGCCGGTGCGCAGCTAGCCGGTGCGCAGCTAGCCGGTGCGCAGCTAGCCGGTGCGCAGCTAGCCGGTGCGCAGCTAGCCGGTGCGCAGCTAGCCGGTGCGCAGCTAGCCGGTGCGCAGCTAGCCGGTGCGCAGCTAGCCGGTGCGCAGCTAGCCGGTGCGCAGCTAGCCGGTGCGCAGCTAGCCGGTGCGCAGCTAGCCGGTGCGCAGCTAGCCGGTGCGCAGCTAGCCGGTGCGCAGCTAGCCGGTGCGCAGCTAGCCGGTGCGCAGCTAGCCGGTGCGCAGCTAGCCGGTGCGCAGCTAGCCGGTGCGCAGCTAGCCGGTGCGCAGCTAGCCGGTGCGCAGCTAGCCGGTGCGCAGCTAGCCGGTGCGCAGCTAGCCGGTGCGCAGCTAGCCGGTGCGCAGCTAGCCGGTGCGCAGCTAGCCGGTGCGCAGCTAGCCGGTGCGCAGCTAGCCGGTGCGCAGCTAGCCGGTGCGCAGCTAGCCGGTGCGCAGCTAGCCGGTGCGCAGCTAGCCGGTGCGCAGCTAGCCGGTGCGCAGCTAGCCGGTGCGCAGCTAGCCGGTGCGCAGCTAGCCGGTGCGCAGCTAGCCGGTGCGCAGCTAGCCGGTGCGCAGCTAGCCGGTGCGCAGCTAGCCGGTGCGCAGCTAGCCGGTGCGCAGCTAGCCGGTGCGCAGCTAGCCGGTGCGCAGCTAGCCGGTAAGCAGCTAGCCGGTGCGCAGCTAGCCGGTGCGCAGCTAGCCGGTGCGCAGCTAGCCGGTGCGCAGCTAGCCGGTGCGCAGCTAGCCGGTGCGCAGCTAGCCGGTGCGCAGCTAGCCGGTGCGCAGCTAGCCGGTGCGCAGCTAGCCGGTGCGCAGCTAGCCGGTGCGCAGCTAGCCGGTGCGCAGCTAGCCGGTACGCAGCTAGCCGGTACGCAGCTAGCCGGTACGCAGCTAGCCGGTACGCAGCTAGCCGGTGCGCAGCTAGCCGGTGCGCAGCTAGCCGGTGCGCAGCTAGCCGGTGCGCAGCTAGCCGGTGCGCAGCTAGCCGGTGCGCAGCTAGCCGGTGCGCAGCTAGCCGGTGCGCAGCTAGCCGGTGCGCAGCTAGCCGGTGCGCAGCTAGCCGGTGCGCAGCTAGCCGGTGCGCAGCTAGCCGGTGCGCAGCTAGCCGGTGCGCAGCTAGCCGGTGCGCAGCTAGCCGGTGCGCAGCTAGCCGGTGCGCAGCTAGCCGGTGCGCAGCTAGCCGGTGCGCAGCTAGCCGGTGCGCAGCTAGCCGGTGCGCAGCTAGCCGGTGCGCAGCTAGCCGGTGCGCAGCTAGCCGGTGCGCAGCTAGCCGGTGCGCAGCTAGCCGGTGCGCAGCTAGCCGGTGCGCAGCTAGCCGGTGCGCAGCTAGCCGGTGCGCAGCTAGCCGGTGCGCAGCTAGCCGGTGCGCAGCTAGCCGGTGCGCAGCTAGCCGGTGCGCAGCTAGCCGGTGCGCAGCTAGCCGGTGCGCAGCTAGCCGGTGCGCAGCTAGCCGGTGCGCAGCTAGCCGGTGCGCAGCTAGCCGGTGCGCAGCTAGCCGGTGCGCAGCTAGCCGGTGCGCAGCTAGCCGGTGCGCAGCTAGCCGGTGCGCAGCTAGCCGGTGCGCAGCTAGCCGGTGCGCAGCTAGCCGGTGCGCAGCTAGCCGGTGCGCAGCTAGCCGGTGCGCAGCTAGCCGGTGCGCAGCTAGCCGGTGCGCAGCTAGCCGGTGCGCAGCTAGCCGGTGCGCAGCTAGCCGGTGCGCAGCTAGCCGGTGCGCAGCTAGCCGGTGCGCAGCTAGCCGGTGCGCAGCTAGCCGGTGCGCAGCTAGCCGGTGCGCAGCTAGCCGGTGCGCAGCTAGCCGGTGCGCAGCTAGCCGGTGCGCAGCTAGCCGGTGCGCAGCTAGCCGGTGCGCAGCTAGCCGGTGCGCAGCTAGCCGGTGCGCAGCTAGCCGGTGCGCAGCTAGCCGGTGCGCAGCTAGCCGGTGCGCAGCTAGCCGGTGCGCAGCTAGCCGGTGCGCAGCTAGCCGGTGCGCAGCTAGCCGGTGCGCAGCTAGCCGGTGCGCAGCTAGCCGGTGCGCAGCTAGCCGGTGCGCAGCTAGCCGGTGCGCAGCTAGCCGGTGCGCAGCTAGCCGGTGCGCAGCTAGCCGGTGCGCAGCTAGCCGGTGCGCAGCTAGCCGGTGCGCAGCTAGCCGGTGCGCAGCTAGCCGGTGCGCAGCTAGCCGGTGCGCAGCTAGCCGGTACGCAGCTAGCCGGTACGCAGCTAGCCGGTGCGCAGCTAGCCGGTGCGCAGCTAGCCGGTGCGCAGCTAGCCGGTGCGCAGCTAGCCGGTGCGCAGCTAGCCGGTGCGCAGCTAGCCGGTGCGCAGCTAGCCGGTGCGCAGCTAGCCGGTGCGCAGCTAGCCGGTGCGCAGCTAGCCGGTGCGCAGCTAGCCGGTGCGCAGCTAGCCGGTGCGCAGCTAGCCGGTGCGCAGCTAGCCGGTGCGCAGCTAGCCGGTGCGCAGCTAGCCGGTGCGCAGCTAGCCGGTGCGCAGCTAGCCGGTGCGCAGCTAGCCGGTGCGCAGCTAGCCGGTGCGCAGCTAGCCGGTGCGCAGCTAGCCGGTGCGCAGCTAGCCGGTGCGCAGCTAGCCGGTACGCAGCTAGCCGGTACGCAGCTAGCCGGTACGCAGCTAGCCGGTGCGCAGCTAGCCGGTGCGCAGCTAGCCGGTGCGCAGCTAGCCGGTGCGCAGCTAGCCGGTGCGCAGCTAGCCGGTGCGCAGCTAGCCGGTGCGCAGCTAGCCGGTGCGCAGCTAGCCGGTGCGCAGCTAGCCGGTGCGCAGCTAGCCGGTGCGCAGCTAGCCGGTGCGCAGCTAGCCGGTGCGCAGCTAGCCGGTGCGCAGCTAGCCGGTACGCAGCTAGCCGGTACGCAGCTAGCCGGTGCGCAGCTAGCCGGTGCGCAGCTAGCCGGTGCGCAGCTAGCCGGTGCGCAGCTAGCCGGTGCGCAGCTAGCCGGTACGCAGCTAGCCGGTGCGCAGCTAGCCGGTGCGCAGCTAGCCGGTGCGCAGCTAGCCGGTGCGCAGCTAGCCGGTACGCAGCTAGCCGGTACGCAGCTAGCCGGTGCGCAGCTAGCCGGTGCGCAGCTAGCCGGTGCGCAGCTAGCCGGTGCGCAGCTAGCCGGTGCGCAGCTAGCCGGTGCGCAGCTAGCCGGTGCGCAGCTAGCCGGTGCGCAGCTAGCCGGTACGCAGCTAGCCGGTGCGCAGCTAGCCGGTGCGCAGCTAGCCGGTGCGCAGCTAGCCGGTGCGCAGCTAGCCGGTGCGCAGCTAGCCGGTGCGCAGCTAGCCGGTGCGCAGCTAGCCGGTGCGCAGCTAGCCGGTGCGCAGCTAGCCGGTGCGCAGCTAGCCGGTGCGCAGCTAGCCGGTGCGCAGCTAGCCGGTGCGCAGCTAGCCGGTACGCAGCTAGCCGGTACGCAGCTAGCCGGTGCGCAGCTAGCCGGTGCGCAGCTAGCCGGTGCGCAGCTAGCCGGTGCGCAGCTAGCCGGTGCGCAGCTAGCCGGTGCGCAGCTACCCGGTGCGCAGCTAGCCGGTGCGCAGCTAGCCGGTGCGCAGCTAGCCGGTGCGCAGCTAGCCGGTGCGCAGCTAGCCGGTGCGCAGCTAGCCGGTACGCAGCTAGCCGGTACGCAGCTAGCCGGTACGCAGCTAGCCGGTGCGCAGCTAGCCGGTGCGCAGCTAGCCGGTGCGCAGCTAGCCGGTGCGCAGCTAGCCGGTGCGCAGCTAGCCGGTGCGCAGCTAGCCGGTGCGCAGCTAGCCGGTGCGCAGCTAGCCGGTGCGCAGCTAGCCGGTGCGCAGCTAGCCGGTACGCAGCTAGCCGGTACGCAGCTAGCCGGTACGCAGCTAGCCGGTACGCAGCTAGCCGGTACGCAGCTAGCCGGTGCGCAGCTAGCCGGTGCGCAGCTAGCCGGTGCGCAGCTAGCCGGTGCGCAGCTAGCCGGTGCGCAGCTAGCCGGTGCGCAGCTAGCCGGTGCGCAGCTAGCCGGTGCGCAGCTAGCCGGTGCGCAGCTAGCCGGTGCGCAGCTAGCCGGTACGCAGCTAGCCGGTACGCAGCTAGCCGGTGCGCAGCTAGCCGGTGCGCAGCTAGCCGGTGCGCAGCTAGCCGGTGCGCAGCTAGCCGGTGCGCAGCTAGCCGGTGCGCAGCTAGCCGGTACGCAGCTAGCCGGTGCGCAGCTAGCCGGTACGCAGCTAGCCGGTACGCAGCTAGCCGGTACGCAGCTAGCCGGTACGCAGCTAGCCGGTACGCAGCTAGCCGGTACGCAGCTAGCCGGTGCGCAGCTAGCCGGTGCGCAGCTAGCCGGTGCGCAGCTAGCCGGTGCGCAGCTAGCCGGTGCGCAGCTAGCCGGTGCGCAGCTAGCCGGTGCGCAGCTAGCCGGTACGCAGCTAGCCGGTACGCAGCTAGCCGGTGCGCAGCTAGCCGGTGCGCAGCTAGCCGGTGCGCAGCTAGCCGGTGCGCAGCTAGCCGGTGCGCAGCTAGCCGGTGCGCAGCTAGCCGGTGCGCAGCTAGCCGGTGCGCAGCTAGCCGGTGCGCAGCTAGCCGGTGCTCAGCTAGCCGGTGCGCAGCTAGCCGGTGCGCAGCTAGCCGGTACGCAGCTAGCCGGTACGCAGCTAGCCGGTACGCAGCTAGCCGGTACGCAGCTAGCCGGTGCGCAGCTAGCCGGTGCGCAGCTAGCCGGTGCGCAGCTAGCCGGTGCGCAGCTAGCCGGTGCGCAGCTAGCCGGTGCGCAGCTAGCCGGTGCGCAGCTAGCCGGTACGCAGCTAGCCGGTACGCAGCTAGCCGGTACGCAGCTAGCCGGTACGCAGCTAGCCGGTGCGCAGCTAGCCGGTGCGCAGCTAGCCGGTGCGCAGCTAGCCGGTACGCAGCTAGCCGGTACGCAGCTAGCCGGTACGCAGCTAGCCGGTGTGCAGCTAGCCGGTGCGCAGCTAGCCGGTGCGCAGCTAGCCGGTGCGCAGCTAGCCGGTGCGCAGCTAGCCGGTGCGCAGCTAGCCGGTGCGCAGCTAGCCGGTACGCAGCTAGCCGGTACGCAGCTAGCCGGTACGCAGCTAGCCGGTACGCAGCTAGCCGGTACGCAGCTAGCCGGTACGCAGCTAGCCGGTACGCATCTAGTCGGTACGCAGCTAGTCGGTACGCAGCTAGTCGGTACGCAGCTAGTCGGTACGCAGCTAGTCGGTACGCAGCTAGTCGGTACGCACCTCGTGTGTAGGTTGACTGAATTCGATCAAAAAGCGGCACAACGGAGGTATAATTAGCTGTTCCCGCAGCTACGGCGATCACATTACAGTACCTTTATAACTGCGTGTTTCTGCATTTCTCTGTTTTCTGTTGCAACGTTTGGCTGTTGTATGGTACAGGTTTGCCTCTTGTTATGGAGGCATTTTTACAGAAACAAAAATAACTGGCTCAATAAAGTGAATGAATCATTGATACATTACGACGATGTTCGTTTAATATATAAGAAGATAATTTTGTTCTGAAAACAAATTGGCTTTAGTCAGGATTCCAGTACACATAAATGGAAATGCCGTGTGTCTAGGGCCTCCCATCGGGTGGATCGTTCACCTGGTGTAAGACTTTCGAGGTCACGCCACTTCGGCGATTTGCGCGTCGATGTGGATGAAATAATGTTAATGAGAACACAGCACCCAGTCCCTGAGCGGAGAACATCTCCGACCCAGCCGGGAATCGAACCTGGGCCGTTAGGTATGACATTCCGTCGCGCTGACCACTCAGCTACCAGGGGCGGACCAACTATAGGTGATTAAGCGGCAATCTTCCGACTATGACTCAACAAATTCCGCATTTTTTCAAACGGAACAGAGAAGAAACGTGTCGCATTACACAGTGAACGCCTCTCTCATATTAATATCCCTATCAACCACCACAGGTACAGAGTAAAGTGGAAAAATTTAATCGGTCAAAACTGCACGACTCTCTCTCTCTTTCACTCAACTTCGTTTATCAGACGAGAAGCGGTGTACTCAATGGGGCCAGCCGTAGGAGCCCAGGTTTATCGTGCACCAAAAGCGAGCTAATGATTGTTCAGACAATTTACTTACTCGTTACTTCTACTTTGTTTCAGAAAAATCCAGCCCCAAGCCATATACAACGAACAGAAGTACATGTATGTCTTCAGCGCCGCGTGTCTGCCGTAAGGAGGCAACCGCGGTGACGGGCGCCGAACCCTGAACCCAGAAGCCCGGAAGTGGACAAGCCATTGTAAACACTTCAGCAAGAGGAGGCCCGGTATTGCAAGTGGCCTCGGGTACCAGCGTGTTCCAGGCAGCCGGCTGAGGTGGAATCAGTACGGCGCGACAGTGTCCCAGCCAAGGCGGTTGGTGTGAAGCAGCCTAGCGGGATACGGTACCGACGTCCGGGAGACGAGCACAGGACCTGTGGCTGAGGAAGTGTTGCGTCTGGCGGCGTGGGGCGCCAGCGGAGCTGAACGGGGAGGACCTCGGTTCGTACCTCGAACCTTGAGCCGATGGGATGGATCCCCAGCGGGCGGTCTCGTGGGGACGGTGGCAGGGTGAAGGTCACCCGATGGCTAGACATTCAGGCTGTGGTCGTTGACTTGCATCCTGGCTGTGATCGTGATTGCCTTTGTTAGAATAGAATAGGTAGCGACCACACAGCAGAGGCCGACACGCGGCAGGGGTCGACGGGTAAGCCAGCCGTGCGCATGAATTACTCGGCTGGTTCAAGGGGTATTCTACGAAATGGGATGAAGTTCACCGACTTTGAACTTAAATATTTATTTGTTTATTTATTTATGGCAGTACATACACAAAGATTACAAAACTACTACATCGCAACACTTAAGCACAGCTCTTGAGCATAAAAGAAACATCAGCTACACATGTGGATACCAGTTAGATGAGGAATTCCGCCTTCTGCAAGACACCTTTGGAGTTATGTTTTACCCAGACATGTTTCAGCACTTCATGTGGTATCTCCAGTGGGTTACTTAAGTTGTGTTCTGTAACACTGTTATTACATATTGACGTTTAGAAAGAACATCTGGTATGAAATATCTGCATTTCTGAATAAAGTGATTGTTTTATTGTACATGGTTTGTTTACAGTTTTCAGTTGAGATTTGTATTAGTAGTCTGATGTATTGTGTTTTGTGTATTGCAGTATGAAGTTTTGGTTTTGTAAGTTATTTGAAGAAAGGGTGAATGTATACATTAGTTTACATACCTTACATGAAGCTACTGAATTCGTAAGTGCTAGACAATCTACAACTCGTCGTTTGCAAACAGCAAAACGTAATTTTATTTTTGTTTATTATGCATATCAGAACAAAAATGAAAATGTATCGCGTTATTTTGCACGTTACTTACAGCTTTGATGTGGTGATGTTTGTCTCCTTTGTTTGTGATGTGGTAACACTGTGTGTGTGTGTGTGTGTGTTTTTTATTTTTATTTTTTAGCGAGAGAGAGAGAGAGAGAGAGAGAGAGAGAGAGAGAGAGAGAGAGAGAGAGAGGGGGGGGGGGTGAGGTACCTAGAGTGAATGTTACGTGGTATGGGGGAGACGGAAATTTAGTTCTGGGGGGGCTGAACACGTGAATTTTTGGAGTCTTATTTATATAGTTCAGTTGCGGCAAAGAGGGTTTTATTGCCCAGCGATGTGTACTCATTTAGTACTTCCTTTCCCTGGGCCATTGAATTTTGGAAGTGATACTTTTCTTCTATTGTTAATTTTTGTATACGCTGTTACTGCTATTAAGAATATTTAAGTCAGTTTCAGTGTTTGCTGGGTGGTGATTCTGTGCTATCAGGTTATGTGTTGAGAGTGAGCGATTTCTTTACAGTGTTCTGAGATGTTCTGTGTACCTGTTTCTGAAATTTCTGCATGTTTGACCCACAATACAGACTAACAGCAGTTGCAAGTCAGTTGGTGTAGACCAGACTAGCTGTGTTTGTCGGTGTTGGTGGTGTGTTCCCAGCAAGCACGCAAATAAGAAGAACTGCAACACCGCAAGGTGATTATGGATACCATGGTTTTTCGTACATTTTATCATATTTTCACAGTGGTGATGTAGACTTGTCCCACTTGTAGAGAGTATCCGCTCATCTTCCACGGCCCATCCGGATGTGGTTCAGGATAGTCCAAACTGCCCGAGACTGGTCGAACCTAGCGGGTTTCTTGTGGATGCAGGACGGTTTCAGGCATTTTGTGGCGGACTGTTTTGTTGCCAGCAGCATTTCCATCCATCGATGGTGCTGAACTCAGTTTCCGTGAGTCCTGACTGACGAGAGTGGGTTGTCTTGCTCTTGGTCTTTCCCTCTCGCCAGGGATCTCTGGGAAAGTCGGTGTTATCAGCAATCTTCTTGTTTTCACGGAATACCCCGATCTTCCGTTGGAATGAGGAAGTAGCTCGTATTGACCCACTGACAATGCACAGGGCCCGACTTGAATATTTCTGAAAACAATGAAATTGATATATTGGCATTTTATTCAGAAAAGGAAACAAAAGAAAAATACGGAGTAGGAATTAAAATCCACGGAGAAGAAATAAAACCTTTGATGTTCGCCGATGACGTTGTAATTCTGTCAGTGACAGCAAAGGGCCTGGAGGAGCAGCTGAACGGAATGGACAGTGTCTTGGAAGGAGGATATAAGATGAACATCAACAAAAGCAAAGGGAGGATAATGGATTGTAGTCGAATTAAATCTGGTGATGCTGAGGGAATTAGATTAGGAAATGACACACTTGAAGTAGTAAAGGAGTTTTGCTATTTGGGGAGCAAAATAACTGATGATGGTCGAAGTAGAGAGGATATAAAATGTAGACTGGCAATGGCAAGGAAAGCGTTTCTGAAGAAGAGAAATTTAACATCGAGTATAGATTTAAGTGTCAGGAAGTCGTTTCTGAAAGTATTTGTATGGAGTGTAGCCATGTATGGAAGTGAAAAGTGGACGATAAATAGCTTGGACAAGAAGAGAATAGAAGCTTTCGAATTGTGGTGCTACAGAAGAATGCTGAAGATTAGATGGATAGATCACATAACTAATGAGGAGGCATTGAATAGAATTGGAGAGGAGAGAGATTTGTGGCACAACTTGACTACAAGAAGGGATCGCTTGGTAGGACATAACCTGAGACATCAAGGGATCACCAGTTTAGTGATGGAGGGCAGCGTGGAGGGTAAAAATGGCAGAGGTAGACAAGGAGATGAGTACACTAAACTGATTCAGAAGGGTGTAGGTTGTAGTAGGTACTGGGAGATGATGAAGCATGCACAGGATAAAGTAGCATGGAAAGCTGCATCAAACCAGTATCTGGACTCAAGACCACAACAACAATAGTTCAGAAAATGGGATTGAGTTGTAGTAATATTACCTTTTCCTCTAACAGATCGGATTATTTTTTAAAAAACTGTATCAGTCAAATTAACCCTCTCTGGGGAAGTTGACCGATTACCTGTTAAATGGTGATTGTGGATTCTTTATGACTCTATAGTGACTGATTGTGCTGAACCTTTTAGAATAACTGGAAAATAAATCTTGAATATTAATTAAATTTTATTGCTAATTTCAGAGTAGCATACAAAGGAAGTTAAGGGAGAAGAAAATGAGATCTCGAACTTGCTTTTCGAAGATCTAGAGACACACACAAAATCGTGTACGTTGTATGAAGGCGTGCTGACAAGTCCTACTTCCGATTTTTTAATGAGAAGTCTGAAGGCTATTTAAATAAGGCAAACGTTATTAATGAAACTTCCTGGCAGATTAAAACTGTCTGATGAATTGAGAATCGAATTCGGGACCTTTGCCTCTCGCAAGAAAGTGCTTTACCGACTGGGTTTTAGTTATTTGGTTGATGTGTGGCCTTTAGCAGAGTATCAATCTCTCTTAAATCAATGTTCTTGTCTTGCCCTTAAGGCGTAAGATTGTTATGCTTTTATATGGGTCCTTCGGCAGACTTTTGCATGAAATGTTTGAAGATAAGGCCTTCTGCCTTTTGATTCAAACTCTTCTTAATCAAAATATCCACGGGTGTACTGCCGGTCTACAGTGTCCAACGGGCACAGTATTTCGGCGATCATACATGTCGCCATCAGGTGAACTGACGTACTGAGCTCCTGTGAACGTACCGGCACGGAGATCCGTACGCTATGGCTGCTCAGAGGGAGCTGGGTTCGGTCCCGGCGGCGGCCGATTTAAATACCCTCCACCCGCGGCGCACTCCCTGCGCCGTCCGCGCCCCGCGCCACGGTCGCGCGGTGGAACAGATTGCGACGGCGTCTGAGATGACGTCGGTGTGATGGCTCTGTCCGCGGTGGTCGTCGCAATTATACGTTTGCTCGATTTACTCTTGATGACATGTATGATGGCCGAAATATTGTGCCCGTTGGACACTGTAGACCGGCAGTACACCTGTGGATATTTTGACTATCAAATACGCCGGGAGAAACTCAAGAATCACGAACTCTTCTTGTTGCTTAATTTGCAGCCTCCAGCCAGATTCCATTAAAGTTAAATTGCTAAGGCCTTCAGCCTGTGCAGATTGCAGATTTAGAAAATATTTTTGGGTGAAACCTCCAGAAGAACCTTGTATTTCAATTTCTTGCTTAGGCCTTGTGTCATGAATTTTGAATATTTCATACAGCCGATCTGAAGTTAATCAAAGGAGGTCGATTAAAGTTTTGAGTGTTTTGCATCCTTGTTGTAATATTGTGTTGATAAATAAAGTTTGTATGTTGAGTGCAACTGACAGCAACTCATTTTGGCCCCTTTCCACAACCTAATCCGTCCTTTCCTGTTAGCCCAGGCATTTCACCAATGAAGTGTGAGATGGAATTTATGAAAATCAGCTTTGAACTTAATTATTTGCCTTTACCACCTCTAAAATTTAGAGAGGTAAGCTGCTCCAATAGAGAGTTCTTTTATTTATCTATTTCCTTACTGGTATAGTGCGCCAAGGGCCTTGCCGCAGTGGCAACACGTGTTCCTGTCAGATCACCGAAGTTAAGCGCTGTCGGGCTTGGCTAGCACTTGGATGGGCGACCGTGCCCATCCGCCAAGCGCTGTTGACAAGCGGTGTGCACTCAGCCCTTGTGAGGCCAGTTGAGGAGCTGCTTGACTGAGAAGCAGCGGTTCCGGTCTTGGAAACAGAAAATGACCGGAAATGCCGTGTGCTGACAAGTCCCTCCAAATCCCATATCCGCATCTGAGCATCACACGGTCGGTACCGTTGGGTTATTCGAAGCCTGTTCGGACAGAGGCAGTTAGGTCTGACACGAGAATAAATAAAACTACTGTGCTGTATACACACAAAATGTAATATCGATACTGTTTCCAGGAGAGCTTCTGTAAAGTTTGGAAGGTAGGAGACGAGGTACTGGCGGAAGTAAAGCTGTAAGGACGGGGCGTCGAGTCTCGGTCCGGCACACAGTTTTAATCCGCCAGGAAGTTTCATCGATACTGTGGTTGGATTTTAGTGGCCTGCCACGTTTTTTAGTCCATCTCCGGTGATGTCGCCTATATCCAGTGGGAAGGCCGTTCTCGACTGTAGACCGCTGCTTTAGGCATGTACAGTGTTGGCCCAGATGGGGCCTGCTGGAGGTTATGGTTGTAGTGCTCCTCTGGAGCTGGAAGGGCGTCGTCCGCCTGACGGACAGGCGCGGCCCGACGCATGCATTATGCATGGCCCAGGGAGGGAAGGGCAGCCATTCTCCAGAGCCGGCGCGTCTGGACGCTCCAGCTGGTCTCCAGTCCCGCCGCTTGACCCCGAGAACGCAAGCGCCGTCTGAGGGGCGCTCCTGCAAAGCATTACCTCTCATTGTCAAAGCACCCAGGGCACCGCGTTAACCATCTCTGGCGTTACTAGATCGACTGAGATCCGCTGTTAAGTTGGTGGCCTCACTGATCATCTGGGATGGACGCTCGAGGCAGCTATGACGACGTAATTTACTTTAAATACAAAGGAAACAATTTTTTTATGTCATGAGTCTTGTGAATGGTTTGATGCACCCTGCCAAAACTTCTTGGTAACCTCGTCATCTTAGAGTAGCATCCGCGCACAATATCATTTATTCGCTGGGTGTGGTGTATTCGAAGAACAACGTACAGAAGAATGGAGCAGAAAACAAAGAACCTGTCACATGGTGATCAGTTCGCCATCAAGAAAGGTGACGGCACAAGATACGCAATTTTGACGTTCGGCTTTTTAATGGAGGGAAACCTAAGAAAAATCAAGGCACCTGGCTGGGACTTGTCATCATAGGAAAAGCGTTCCACACTGGAGAGTGATTGACAATGTTTGTCGTTCTCAGGAAAATGGGTGTAAGGTGTACGGAAAAAGAGTAATCTATGCTGCTATATAAGCACAAGCCGTCATTTAACATTGTCAACGAAAATTCTGAAGAGTCATTGACCGATTTACTTCAAGGAGAAGGGTTGTTGGATCTAGAAAAAAATCGAACGATTTAATTCAAATTTTTACACGACACTCCAATAAATGTTCAGACGGACACAGGCTATATAATTCAATACTTACGGTATATTAACGTAAATAAAAATGTATACTGCCATATAGAGAAAAGTCGTTCCAAAACCACGAAAAGTTCTTGACCAATGTACTTCCAATGTTGCAATACAATATCTCTAAAAGTTCTAGACCGATCTACTTCGCATTTTACACGATACTGTAATAAACAGACGAACGTATGCTAAATATTTTTTAAAACAAGATACGGTTTTCTCTTAGCACGTACTGTGAAGACGAAAATGCTGTGCTGTGAAAATGTGTGGTATGATTTATTTCTTGCAGTCACGTAGCTCCAATAGCAGGACATCTAAGCCATTTTACAAATTATTTCGCTCTGACGTATTCGTTCTCCTTGTACATAATTGTAAACAAAAGCTGCGTAAGCATTACGTGCTGTTTTGTTGTCTTCCTTACAGTCGTTGCTATTCACAGCGAACGGGAAAAAAAGATCACGATCAGAGACAAGTGGAAGAGGAGATGGACAGAAATGGGGAAGAATGGGGAAAAAAAACGCGGACGGGGCAAATGGACGGAAAAGGCGGGCAGAGGAGGTGGAGAGAGAGTTGGGGGGAGGGAGGATTGGGATGAGATGGACGAAGACGAAGAGGATGTGATGGACAGGGAGAGGGAGATGACAAGGAAATGAACGAACAGTGGAGGAGGAGATGGACGGAGAGTGGGAGAGGACATGGAGATTAGAACGTATATGCAATTGCTATACATATTTAGCAATTGCGAAGCATTGCCTGATTTGCTAGTATATAGCATTTACAAAAACCATGAAAGGAACTGACTAATGGAAGGCAAGAAGTGCTTGGTTTAGAAACTATGTAAGGTAGGCTCGGAATCTTTCGGCGGTACTGTTCAGTATATACGTAAAAGAAGCAATGACGAATACCAAACAAAGTTTCACGAATGGAATTAAAAATCAGCGTAAACCAGAGTGAAAAGATATCAGTGATGAGATTCGGTGATGACATTACTGTCCTCAGTGAAAATCATGTAAAAATTGCAGGACTTGTTGAAAGGAATGATCAGTCTAATGAGCACTTGCTATAGATCGAGAGTAAAGCGAATGAAGACGAAAGGAATGAATAGCAGGGATGAATTAGTTGTGAACGTAACATCGAAATTGGCGACTACGGAGTAGACGATGTCAAAGAATTTTGCTACTTTGAAAGCAAAATAACATTTGATGGACGAAACAAGGGAATAATAATCAGACTTGCACAGGCAAAAAGGGAATCCTAGCCCAAAGAGGTCTGCTAGTAGCAAACATTTTAATCTGGGGGACACATTTCTGTGAACGTGCGACTGGAGATTAACTTTGTATGGAAGTGAATCATGGACTGTTGGAAAGCCGGGAAAGAAGAGAATTGAAGGGTCTGGGCACGTGGTTCTAAGGAAGGATGTTTATAATTATGTACACAGGAGGTACGAAACGAGCGGGTTCTCTGCAGAATCGGCGAGGAGAGGAACCTGTACGAAGTATTGACAACTGTAGGGCCAGGATCTGGTAGGAAATTTCATAAATGCCACCGTACGTGAGGGAGCTATAGAGAAATAGAGTAGCTCAAAGAATAAGAGTTGTTAGTCCATGTAATGCTTACAAACTTTTAACAGGTCTTTTGAGAACAAGTTTGCGTATGAACCACAGGTTTTCTCTTTCACTTTTCCTGAAGTGTGTTTCGCATTGCAAGTGAAATAATGCACGTTAAAATAGTAGATGAGTTTTGCTATTTTGGCTGCGAAATAACTGATTATGGCACATGTGGAGAGTATATAAAATGTGGACTGGCGATGGCAAGGAAAGCATTTCTGACTAAGAGAATTTTGCTAACATCGAATATAGATTTAAGTGTTACAAAGTCTTTTCTGAAGGTATTTGTACGGAGCGTGGCCACGTATGGAAGCGAAACGTGGACGATGAACTGTTTGGACAAGAAGGGAACGGACGCTTTTGAAATGTGGTAGTACAGAACACTGCTGAATATTATATAGGCAAGCCGATCACGTAACTGAAGAGGAAGTATGGAACAGAACTGCCGTACAACCCGACTTTAAGAAGATGCTTTCTGAGCATTAAAGGATCACCAATTTAGTATTGGAGGAAGCAAGGGTGGGGGTGTGGGAAGTATGGGAGTTAAAATCGCAGACGGAGACCAAGGGATGAATACAGTGAGCAGATCCAGAAGTATGTAGGTTACAGCAGTTGTCTGGAAATGAAGAGGCTTGCACAGGATAGAGTAGCGTGGAAAGCTGCATGAAACTAGTCTTTGCACTAAAGATCACAACAACGTCAAAAATAACAGTTGTTTCTATACAGCATAGGTACACATATCCCGAAATAAAAACTAAGTAGAAGCTTGATATTTTTGTGGAAGTCCCTTACATTATTATATTTAGACTTTCGAAGAGATGTTGCTGTGATAATTTATAGTTCAAAGGTATTTTTAATAATTACTATCTAACTTTTCAGTAATTAACTCAGTTTTTCTTTAAAAATCTTTAATTTAGAAATTTATGCCATAAGAATGGTCAGCTTTTTAGCTATGTATGTTTTAAGAGTATACATAATGTCAGCCCTCTGTCTTTAACAGGTTGTAAATAATGTGTCCCGGAACATCGGGAAAGTGAACTTCCGAGAAATTCATGCAAAAGTTAAAGCTTGCTTCTCTGCCTATCTTGCATAACAATGATGCATCCCAGATCCAGATTCACCTTCTTTGTAGTGTTTATCTCCCTCCATTTACATTTTCAGACAGCGACTACCTATTTCTTCTTTGTTGGCTTCCGACACTGATTTCTCTGCTCCGAAAAGTTTCTTGTGTGCAACTGAAGTTCTTTGTGTATTTAGTCCACCAAGCACTCCTATGAATTCCGTAATCTTAAACTTTGACCCTGCGCCACCAGTGAAACGAAGCAGGGCATCCAGCACACCTAGTTTCAAAGTATTTAGTATCTCAAGAACAGCTTACACTTTCCATTCCCTTACACAGTTGTTAAAGCTCCCATCTAGGTTTTGATATCAGGCTTTGAGACCTACCATGTAACTACTTCTCTGATAACCTTGTGTCACTAAGATGTTAGAGACAAAAACGCATAAAAAAGAAACAAATGGGACCATAATTCTTAAACCGCTCTAATTTTGGGACTTTCTTCGGTGCAATTTCCTGGAAGTAAAATTTAGTTGTCCAGAAAATTACATAAAATCCATTTTTTTTTTTACATTTATTCGCGTACTAGTTCCCTTATTTCGAAGATGGAAGAGTATCATTAAGTTGCAAGAACTCAGCAAGAATATTCCGCCTGTATGTTTAGTGCTAGTTTACTGGTTCACTTTTCTTCGTACATATACACGTGCATTGTCGAGTGCTCTTAACCAGGTTCCTGGCAGGGACTATCCCACCGAGCTGGAAGGCTTCGCCTGCCGCGTTGGCGCGCTCTGTCCCAGACTCTCTCGTCGCCCGAGTGGCTTCCGTCTGAATCGGTTCCGACGGCGACCGCCCAATATGCGTCCCTGGGAAGAGGAGCGCTTCTAATCCGGGCACCTTGTAAATAGTCCGGGTCCGATATTGAATCCTTGTGGGACTCCAAATGAATCCTGTCCGCCGAGGTTCTAGCCACCTTGGCCCGCGCTGCCGAAAATTAGGGCAGAGTGTGTGTGTGTGTGTGTGTGTGTGTGTGTGTGTGTGTGTGTGTGTGTGTGTGTGTGTGTGTATTAGAGGGAGGGGAGGGGGTGGTGCGAATCTCGGGAAGGGAAATTTCCATCTCCTAAATTTGTCTGGATAGCGACTCTCTTTGGTTCGTAAATCTCTAGAGATCCAAAGCGTTTCGCTTTATTAAGATAAAGCATCATCAGTGGTCTGTAATTAAAGATACTCAAAATTTGATTTGTTTTTAAGATCGAAAAGCTATTCGTTAACAGTATGTTGCTTTTTACTTACCTTCCAAGATCATTTCACTCCTTCCTGCTCACCATCCCCTCCAACTCTCAAAAGAAAGAAAAAAAAAATCTGAAGTCATCAGTCCCCTAGAACTTAGAACTAGTTAAACCTAACTAACCTAAGGATAACACACACATCCATGCCCGAGGCAGGATTCGAACCTGCGGCCGTAGCGGTCGCGGGGTTCCAGACTATAGCGCCTAGAACCGCTCGGCCACTCTGGCCGACCTGCAACTCGCACTTCATCACACTACTATACACTGTTGCCCACTCATCATGGCTTCTTCATTCCCCCAGAAAGAAATAAATACTACTCCTTCACTCCTCTTACACAGTATGTAAATACACAGCAACTGACGAGAATTACAGACACACCAATAATTAAAATTTAAAAAAGCGAGTATAGGCCAAAGACAAACTAGTTGCAATGTTATGTTCGCGACACTACGAAACACAAACCACAATACATACTTAGAAATATAAAAATAGGCAGAAAACAATTATGTGCTGTGTAAAATGTGAGAAATGCACAGTTCTGCAGAACAACTTAAAATTATGCCACGGCTACCAGTGTCGAACGATAAAAAACTGCAAAGATGTGTTAGAAGACGGCATTTCCCGATGTAGGCGAGACACCGAAAGGAAATCTCCATAAGTAGAAAGCAACATATTGTTAACGAACTATTTTAAAATCTTAAAAACAAATCAAATTATAAATATCTTTAATTACTGACTGCTGATGATGCTTTGTCTCAATAAAACGAAATGTGCCTAATTAAAAAAAAATTGCAACGACAGAATGAAAATATCCTCACGAATTGTAAAGCAGCTACAGACAATATAGCCACACAAATGAACATTTATTTATTTATTTAACCTGATCTGATTACATCGCAGCCGGCCGGTGCGGCCGAGCAGTTCTAGGCGCTTCAGTCTGGAACCGCACGACCGCTACGGTCGCAGGTTCGAATCCTGCCTCGGGCATGGATGTGTGTGATGTCCTTAGGTTAGTTAGGTTTAAGTAGTTCTAAGTTCTAGGGGACTGATGACATCAGATGTTAAGTCCCATAGTGCTCAGAGCCATTTGAACCATTACATCGCACAAGCGTGTCATACACAGAGTATTGTTTTCATCATACTTACCTAAGAAATAACCATTTTAGTATGGCATTGCATTAAAATGTTTGCAGAATGATATTTTCACTCTGGAGCGAGGCGTCCGCTGATATGAGTCTTCCTGGCTGATTAAAATTGTGTGCCCTACCGAGACACGAACTCAGGGCCTTTGCCTTTCACAGGCAAGTGCTCTAACAACTGAGGACGTGTCGTGAGTTGTGCTTTGGAATCTCAGTTGGGAGAGCACTTGCCCCAAAAAGGCAAAGGTCCCAAGCTCGTGTCTCGGTCCCACACACAGTTCTAAAATTATAGGAAGTTTCAGTGTCAAAAAGATTTAAGTGTCTGTAGTGCCAATGTCAGTAAATAATACTGTCTACAAACTAATAAAGTTAAGACTGGCAATGCTTGTAACACTACCACTGCTGACACTGAAAGCTACATTAGCAATGGCGGTAAGCGGTAACAATGGCGGTAAGCGGTAACAATGGCGGTAAGCGGTAACAATGGCGGTAAGCGGTAACAATGGCGGTAAGCGGTAACAATGGCGGTAAGCGGTAACAACGGCGGTAAGCGGTAACAACGGCGATAATTAAAATAGCAGGTATAAAGAGAATTTATGCTGTATGAAATAGATGGTTTCTGATACAGCTAGTTCTGGGGAAACGAAATTTGAGGATACTGCACCATTTAAGAATACTGGAAGATGAAGGAGATCTTGTTCGAGAGAAGGTTGTACAGGAGTAAGGAGAGCATGCAGGAACAATGGTAATCATTATTACTGTTTTAGTAGCTATGTCATTAACCAGCTTATCAAACTGGAGGTGTCATTCAGTTCTGTATTATAATGCATGAAGATATTTCAGAACTGGGTTCCAGCTACTGAGAAATACTTCAAGAAAATGGCTGAATGATGGAATGGGGTAGAAAAAATTTTGCTCTGATGGGAATGGGTGTTTCTGCTATGTGGTCCAGGGAAGAGCGCTAAAGTCAGGGAGAGGTATGGGGGGGAATGAGCGTTGATAAGACAGTAGAGAAGATAGAACGATAGCTGTCATGTGATGGTGAAATATGACTGAAGAGTCGAACATCTCAGATGTAACGACCACAGGCATTCATAACCAGTCTCAGGCGCCTTGGGCTTTCCTGGAGAGGCTTTGCAAGATAACATTGCTGTAATCAATAATTAGACTTGTCTTTGTACAAAATTTTTTTTCCAGGTCAAAAGGAGGAGCTGTTTATATTTTTTCAAGGCGTGGACTGACGCTGATGCTTTTTTGGAGATTGCAGCTATGTGTTCAGTCCAATTTAGATTTTCATATATTATTGCTCCTGGACTTCTTTCTGAAGGAGAGAAGTTTATGTTTGTCCGATTTAGAGCTGAAGACGGTAGGTATTCCGGATATTTCAGGATAGTGAGCCAGGAGTGTCGAGCCATTATCACTTGTGGTTTGGCTGGATCGGAAATAGTGGAAGGAAACTTCAGGAATTTTTAAGAAGAGAACTGTGTGACCGTTTGGGAAATGTGATGTTGCGAATCACAACGTAGGTGATAGCATGTTAAAAGCATGATGTGCTGTACAGAAATTAATGGCGAAGGCCTCATAAATGGCGATATATTTTCATTTTCGTTCCCTCGAAAAACGGAGCGCTGGTTTATCCGTCTGTACCTATAAGTGCATCTATATTCATATCTTGGAAACCACTATGAAGCCCATGGAAGAGGGTACGTCGCAATGTACCAGTTATTAGGGCTTTCTCGTGTTTCATTCAAGTATGGAGCGAGGATAGAACGATTGCTTCGATGCTTCTGTGAGCGCTGCAACCCGCCTAATATTGTGTTCGCAATCTCTAAGGGAGCGACGCATAGGGGTTGTGATGTATGTTCCGGCGTAAGGACAACCGCCGGCACGATGATTAAGAACGATAAAGCAGAGAGGGTGTAATGTTACTTTCATTTTCTTTGAAAGCGGTACTGTTAGACAATAAAAGCTGGTTAAAGCTGTGAGCTGTCTGGGGAAGTTAACCTTGCATTACTGAGCAACTGTTTCACCAGGTATCCAGTCTAGCTTACCAAATTCCCAACCAGACTAACATTAATTATAATCTTTTAATAGTCATACGACAACCGGTGATATATATATATATATATAAAAGATAATTTAAATAAAAAGAAATAAATCAATTTATATTTGGAAATTTATTTTAACATTGATCATTGAAATTTCAGCATGTTAAACTTGATTCCTAACTGAACTGGTGCCTTATTTAGGATTGTGAAAATGTGAGATTGCAATCTTACGGAACACATCAAATATGGAGGCAAGATTGGGAGACTGCATACAACACTGCATTCATAAAACAACACACGAAGAACGTTGAAACATATGCAAGAGAAAGTTAACCACTACCAACCGATTCAATTTTCACCCAAAGAAGTTACGTTCGTAGCACAATCCTGTCCGTCATGTAATTACCACACACTGGTATACTAAATTCATATTAACTCTTTGTGGAATCTTCGCGAAAAGAATAGCTGAGGGCTACTTTGATGATTACACCACATGCTTCACGTGGTCAACTTGGTTTACACAAAGAGTGTAACTCCACAATAATTTTGATAATTAAAATAAATTAGATCGAAAAGCAATTTAAAAAAGAAAAACCTCGAACTGGTTACTATCGTCTTACTATTAACCTGATGGGTCAAACAATTATATAAGCACGTGATAGTGGTCTCTCAGAGTACACCCCACGTGGGTCGAACATAAAGAAAAGTTGCTATATTGAAAAATACTGTCAAGACGAGACGTTATAATCTCACCCACATTCACATTTAAGATTGATGATCTTAGTTAGAGTTACTGATCAACACGTGGTTCCACTTTACTCACAAAGTAGTGACAAAGCAACAACCGGAATATATTCTGAACTTCACACGAGAATTACAATGCGCTGCAATTTAAGATAACATTAGATATTTTAGAGCTAAACCTGAAATAAAGGTGATTAAATTTTCAGTTAGGCTGAACTTAAGAAATCCATTGTCCTACGGACTTAGCAGACACGCGCTTAGCCGGAGATCTTACCACTTCAGACGCTCGCCACGGACAGACTGCCGTGGTCCCCTCCTGAGGGTGGCTCACAAAGACAAAACGGAAGGGGCCAGAGGGGCAGCTTCCTATACCAACATGACAACGGACGGACAGGACCATACTAAGGATAGAAACCTCTTTGCTTTTAGAAAGCGTAGCTACCTGTTCCGACGTTGGTCCTACTGTTCTCTAGGAGACAGGCTTGTCTGCTACCCTCAAGCATGCAACTAGAAATACATTTGCTCATTCATCCTCTCACACAGAAGGGAAGGGGGATGACAGTATCTTATCATATACAGTATATAACAGAAAGCGGATGTAGGTTCCGTATGAGACTGTGTGACATGAATTACATATAAACTGTGTTTTAAAGTGTAGTAGTGTGACAGATCGTTCTTGTTTATGTGTAAAAGTAACACGTTCCACTACTCAGTCTCCTCCCAGATAGTCAGAAACGCCACAGTAAATTTAGAAGAGGAATTTATGCCGTAAATGACAACAGATTTAAGAAATTAAACATGAAAGGAATCCAACAGAGACCTTTCAAGGGCTGTGAGACGACCTCAGCCAATGGTACGCTGACTAGGACGTCACCACGACAGGAGCGGCGGCTACAAGAAGGGAATAAAAGCGACGCGCCTCGGCTGCACGAGTAGACCCGCGCTGGAAGAGGGGACTAGAAGAGCCGCATTAGTAGAGTGTTACTAGTGATACGGATCAATTGCTTGCATTGCAAGACGTAAGACGCCAAGTGAAGTATTGTCAATCTACTTTATTTTATTAAACTTCATTGATATGATTTGCTTGTATGTTCTCTAGCTATCCGAGAAAGCATCTTCCTACGCACGAGTGGGCTGGAGCCCACAATACATTCCTAGATAGGCTGACATTTTGCCAATTTTCTCTTAGAAACAAAAAGTGAGGTGTTTGTAAAAATCTGCTTTCCATGTATTCGAGAAAAGACCTTTGAAATTATAAAACAACTTCTGTATGCTGGGTACAGCTTCATCGCGTGTCTAGTAACTGACGGCTTTTGGTTTCCCGTACAGCCGTTTGCATTTCGCAGTTGAAAGCTGTCAAAAGCGCTTCCGTGCGTCATGGATTTGAGTGGAGTACAGGAGTGTCTCAGTAGCAAAAAATGAATGTATTAGAACTTCATGCAGGAAGCGGCAGTTTTTCACGCATCTCAGTGTTTTTTATGTCATCTCTCTTCAACTATGTGCCGTACAGTGACGTAACTGAGTAGGCACATGCAGTGGCATATGTGATCACTGTGTGCAAAATATGCCGCCAATAGAGCCATCAGCAAATAAGTAATGAATTTAAACGTTATGCACAACGCGGCAGCTTTTCACAATTCATTGTTTATGACGTCGTATCTGTTGAACTATGTGTGGTTCCACGATTTAATTTTGTAGGTGTATTTAGGGACACATGTGATATTGTCTGCGAAATTTATTGCGAACACAGTAACACAGGAGCAAGACATTTAAATGTCATGCATGATGCGGCAGTTTTTTACGCATCCCAATGTTTGAGACGTCTAATCTGCTGAACTATGATAGGTACGTGGTTCTTGCTCAGACATTAGGTGATTACCCTGCCATTCACAATAAAGTGCCTGGCAGAGGGTTCAATGAACCACCTTCAAGCTGTCTCTCTACCGTTCCACTCGCGAACGGCACGCGGGAAAAACGAGCACTTAAATTTTTCTGTGCGAGCCCTGATTTCTCTTATTTTATCGTGATGATCGTTTCTCCCTATGTAGGTGGGTGCCTACAGAACGTTTTCGCAATCTGAGGAGAAAACTGGTGATTCAAATTTCATGAGAAGATCCCGTCGCAACGAAAAACGCCTTTGTTTTAATGATTGCCACAGCAATTCAAGTATCATGTGTGTGACACTATCTTCCCTATTTCGCGACAACACAAAACGAGCTGCCCTTCTTTGTACTTTCTCAGTGTAATCCGTAAGTCCCACCTCATGCGGATCCCACACCGCAGAGCAATACTCCAGAATAGGTCGGACAAGCGAGGTGTAAGCAGTCTCTTTAGTAGACCTGTTTACTGACAGGGATACGGGTACTAAGTTTGGTTGAATATGGTTAGGTGATTTAGGGGGAAATGTGGAACTTACGTACATCCATTTTTGTAACATTTATTTATTTATCTCTTACAAGTTGGTTCTATAAACTTTCCGTGCCGGCTTTTACGGGATAGGAAGCGTCTATATTCAAGCGTTTGCCAGTTCAGTTCTTTCATCATCTTCGTGACACTCCTCCACGGGTCCAACGAACTGGAGACCTTTGTTGCTCTCGTTCTCTTCATTCGTCTAATATTCGTGTTGGTCCTACTTGACACAGCTCCCACACACTTGAGCAATGGGTGGGTCTCTCTCGTAAACGGTTCCCTAACATTCTACCAATGATCAGCAGTGTTGTACCTGCTTTCGCTACAGCAGACCATGTGGTCGTTCCGTATCGTAACGACAAACTGTTACGTCCAGATATTCGTATGATTTGACATTTTGCAGCTGTTACTGTTGTTATTGTCATAAGATACTAGGTTTTCTCCGTTTTGTGATCTGCACAGTTTTACATTTCTCAACATTTAAAGTATGTTGACAATCTTCAAACCAGTATGAAATGTTATCAAGATCTGACTGAATATTTGTGCAACTTCTTTGACACAGTACTTTATTGTAGGTAACTGCATCACCTGCGTGAAGTATGAGGTTATTAGGGCCTACTGATATTATCCCGAAGGACAATATCATGCGTCATGTACAGCAAGAGATCCAACACACTTCCCTGTGGCACATCTGAAGTAACTCCTGCGTCTGTCCACGAGTCTCAACCCAAGGTAACATGCTGCATCCTCGCCAACAAAAAGTCCTTAGTTGCAGTCACAAATTTCGCTTGATAACATATACGACTGTACGTTTGATAGTAAGCGAAGTTGCAGCACAGAGGCAAACGCTTTTCGAGAATTGAGAAAAACTATCTAAATGACTGCCTCGATCCATGGCTTTCAGTACCTATTATCAGGAAAATACAATTAGGGTTTTACACGATCGATGTTTTTAACTCCAGCTAAGTGCTAAATAACTCGATGTGGGGGTTCTGTGCCCTTACCAGACCGGTGACAAGGATACGCGCCTTTCACGATGGAGTGAGTTTGTTTGCGATGCACGGGTGGCTGCACTGGCCGACTGGCATCGCGAGATCTCTGACGGACGGAAATAGACGCGGCCCGTCGTGGCTGGCACACACAGCCCAGTAAAGTGGAAGAGAGAGAGAGAGAGAGAGAGAGAGAGAGAGAGAGAGAGAGACGTGCGATCAATGAGGCGGCAGACGGCCCCACCCGCCACTAATTATATGAGTCCGTCTGATTGGCCGCCGGCATAATTACCTCTGCGCTAGAGCGGGGGCGGCGGTGGCAGCTAGAGCGCTCTGACCAATTACTGCCGCCCCCACTGTGCGTCTCTCTCTCTCTCTCTCTCTCTCTCTCTCTCTCTCTCTCTCTCCCCGTCCT
The DNA here is from genome assembly GCF_023864345.2 of Schistocerca serialis cubense. Lineage (NCBI taxonomy): Eukaryota > Metazoa > Arthropoda > Insecta > Orthoptera > Acrididae > Schistocerca > Schistocerca serialis. Next base: position 65,678,086 of record NC_064649.1, on the reverse strand, counting down.
TGTCTGCGTGTGTGTGTATTCACAACTGTGAGGTAATAGGAACTAAATATATTATAAGATGCAGGCAGACCCAGAGACTTTCAGCAATTCGTGCAAAAATAGGAGCTTCGTTGATTGGTTGGTTGATTGGTGGGAAAGAGACTAAACAGCGAGGTCATCAGTCACTGAGGTGATAGTTCTTCTGGAGGCAGTGACGTCACCCAGAAACTGGATTCGTACTAAAACTATACAGGAGTGGTATAAACGAGGCCTTCAAACCTTTAGTGTGACAGATATGAGAAATAATTTAGTGAGAAGTGAAGACGTATGCGGTGTTTCGGTTCGTAGGTCAGAGCAGGCAGGAGGCCTTGAAACGTCCTCTTATAAATGAATGAATTACTGTGCTGGTAAACCCTTTACGTTATTTGATATTCAAACATCTGAGCAAAACTGAATGCACTCAGACATTTCGCTCTTTACGTATTCTGATCAACACTAAACTGACACTATTTTTTAGCGCAACGCAATCTGACTTTCAGCAATCCCTACAAAAGAATGGCACTGACCAACAGTAACCTACACCTTTCACGAATCACTTACCTCACAAAAGTCTTCGTTACTCGAACTACTGAAATACAGCGAGCGCCAATACTGCCAGCTAAATAAAAGATTCTAAGTACTGAAGGCACTGGCTACTGATAGGCATAGTCAGCAAATGAAAGATTTTGATAGAGAACAAACAATGTATCTACCTTAATACTGTTCAAAAGTCATCATGTTCATGATATCCAATATTACAAATTTACTCTGATGAAAACACGCCCAGATCGTCCGCTCTCAAAATTCCGCCATCTCACTCCCCACATCCACCACTGCTGGCGGATCACCTCCAACTGCGCTACGCTACGCGCTGTTAACAGCCAACTGCCCAACACTACAATAGCGATTATTGCAACAATGCCGACAAGCCTCACTCAGACTGCACACAGCACAGTCAGTGATTTTCATATAGAGCGCTACGTGGCGTTACCAACATAAAAACCTAAACAAGCCTACTTACAGCCCCTTCAGAGATGTGGCATGACACGCAACACAAATCATTGTCAGTACAATGGAAAAACAGCAGAAGTTAATGTGACTTTTACTTGGAAAAAAAGGTGAAGTCCCATACTCCTTGACAGAGCATAAGGGAACGATGTGGGAGACCCGCACCGCTGTACTAGGCAAGGTCCTAGTGGAGGTGGTTTGCCATTGCCTTCCTCCGACCGTAATGGGGATGAATGATGATGAAGACGACACAACAACACCCAGTCACCTCGAGGCAGGAAAAATCCCTGACCCCGCCGGAAATCGAACCTGGGGCCCCGTGCTCGGGAAGCGAGAACGCTACCGCGAGACCACTTACTTGATTACTAATTTCGGGGCGAGTCTCACTTTTAAATCATTTACATAATCAAAATGGTATTTCCCAAAATATGACAACCATTTCAAGGTAACAATCAACAACTAGTCATCAAGTAAAGAAAAGTGAAGTTAGCAATTTCGGCTGTTTTCCGTTGTACTGATTAACAGAAGTTCCTGCCCTACAATTACAGCAGCATGCAGGGAGTTTACAAATAAATGTAATGTAATACAGGTGTCGGCATTACAGTACAACCAGTTTGATGAATTACGGTTACAAAATACTCATACGAACTATTTTCATTAGAGTGGAAGAAATTTGCCTTAGTAATATCAGTTTTGTCCGGAAGGAACATGTGAGGCAATACTGATCCTACGACTTATCGTACAGACTGGTGAAAAGCAAACCTGAAGTTATAGCCTTTGTAGATTTACGGAAAGATTTTGACAGTAATACAATCTTTGCAGTTCTGAAGGTAGTAGTGATAAAATATACAGGGAGCGATAATCTGTCTATAATTTGTACTGTATACAGGGTGTGGTTGTAAGCGAAGAAAGACATGAAGCCGCGCGGGATTAGCCGAGCGGTCTCAGGCGCTGCAGTCATAGCCTGTGCGGCTGGTCCCGGCGGAGGTTCGAGTTCTCCCTCGGGCATGGGTGTGTGTGTGTGTGTTTGTCCTTGGGATAATTTAGGTTAAGTAGTGTGTAAGCTTAGGGACTGATGACCTTAGAAGTTAAGTCCCATAAAATTTCAACCACATTTGAACATTTTTTGAAAGACATGAAAGGGAAGCACAAGCTGACGAGGAAATGAGAGAGGATAGTAGCCTATCCTGAAATTTCTACAATGAGAAAGCCGTAATGGGAACCAAGGAGAAATTCAGAAGGCGAATTGAAGTTCATGGAGAAGAAATAACTTCAGGACTTCCTCATAGTAACTCTGTCAGAGAGGGTAGATCACATAGAAGATTAATCAAACAGAATGGGTTGCGTCTGGAAAAGTTGTTGTAGGACGAATATCAACAACAGTGAAGCAACTGGAACGTAGTCGATTTAAAGTAGAAAACGGTGAGGAAAATAGATGAGAAAATGAGACACTAAAAGCAATTGACGACGTTTTATATATGGCCAGCACAATATCTAACCATAGCCGATAGAGAGATGATACAAAATGCACACTGGCTCTACCAAGGAAACCATTTCTGAAAAAGATTAATTAGTATTCATGCGACAGCATGCGTAGCTACTATGTTCCAACTGCCGCTCATAGAAACGGGATTTTCCTGTTCTCATATCACGTGTTCTACTGTTGATAAGAAGTTAGGGTCAAGTGTTCTGGATATCCCTTTGAGTAGGGACCATTTGTACGCCCAACAGAAGGATCGTCTTAGTGTCGCTACCTACAGTACGGGATCGAAGTATGGATATTATATAGTTGCACTTGCTTAGGCAAATGGGGCAAACCGGTGCTCTATGGCGGCATTCACAGGACTTATGCAGGCACTATTAGTTCATGGCCAGTTCCTCAGAAAACACAAAAAAGTCTATTTTTACTATACTTTCGCCATCACCAGCGAACCAAAACCCAGACGACGATTCCAAGACGGCTATGTACAGAAAATGGCTGAAATTTTTACAATATCTTCCTAAGATCGAGATCTCTAACAACCTTGAAAATTTTCTTGAATGTCACCCTTTTTCCAAGTTACAGAGGTTCAAAGTTACCCTACTTGTACGCGTAAAACACAAACATAAAATTCGGTGTGAGGTGGAAACGTAGTTTATAGTTAGGTAGCACGAAGAAATATGCTGTCAAGTGTCTCCATTCTCTTAAAGAGGATTTTGCAAAAGATGTTGTACTAAAGCACGTGGAAAACTTTTGAGCACGTAAAATCCGGCCTGAGATGTAAATTTGGTTCTACGTTATTTCAGTTCCGTACAAGTATGCTGTCTACGTTTTACTCACCAACACAGTTCTTTTCAGGTGAGTTACATGCAGGGCAAAGAAGGGAACCAGTGGACCAATGATCCTGTCAGGGCACAAAAACTGCAAATTTCTTCCTCTTTAAAAGGCTGTGATAGAAAAATGGGCTACCAGCTGTCATACTTCACCTTTTTTGTTCCCCGGTAAGAGCATTTTCCCGCTGGTTTGTAAATATATACGAAGTAAGCGTACCATAATTCCACCGAAGAACTTCCAGAGAGGATAGTGTGAGCCAAAACATGGATTAAACGTCCAGTAAAGGTCGACTGTTAAATTTCAGATACCTTTAAGACCATCTTTGCTACCGTGAAACATCTTTTCCACTGAACACGAACTCATAGCTGTTAAGATATGCACTTTATAGCCCATGTGTACAGGACATTTTTTCCTTCTTTTGGTCCATACTACATCTCAAAATATTAATGAAAAGAACTTGCAGGAGAAGAGATATGTTTCGCACCATCCGAGATCAACATCTGGTAGTCATTCTATTTTGGAGCCCATGTTTACTAGATGTTTCTTTTGTTGGCTAGCGGCGAATCGAGAAAGCTGAGTTCCGCGTGTAGTATGTTCAGTCTGTTTGTTTGTTTGGGTTTATGGGACTAAACGGCGTGGTCACCAGTCCCGCGATTTGAAAGTATTACGCGTAAGATAGAGGCTTCCGCTAAAAGTTGGCGGATCCAGTTAGAGCTGTCAAACTATAAAGCGAGGAAGATACTAGAGAACATGAAAGTGTAGGCCAAATCTAAAAACTGGGAAAACAGAGGGATAAAGGAGCGTTCTAATGGTCAGTCTGTCACAGCGATTTCAAAGTGTAAGGCAACACAGCTTTTTCTCCCTACTGGTGGGGATTATAGAGTTTCGATCGTAATCTGCGTGTTTATTTTTCCGTAAGAGACGCAGATATCTTCTTAGCACGCAAAAGAAATTATTACGAAGTCGACCACATTTATCTCGTTCCGGTCCAGTTCAATGCATACATGTGCCGGCAGCTTTCATTTAAACTCTAAGATACTCGTTTGAGAAACGAACGTAAACTGTCTTGCGTGTACGGTAGTAATTAGCACGTTTGCTACTCCGGTTTTGACGATAACTTAATAAGCACGTCTGGCAACTTATTCGAAAAGTGATAAATACTGTGGGACACTCGCAGCGAAACGAAAATTACGACTCATCCAATCCGTTCGTTCACATGCTGAAAAACAAATGTTTAATCAATGAAACTTACTGCAAGCTTCCGTGGCTCATTTGATATTTAAATAATTTTTTTTGCCTGTGTCCCTACGACGTAAAATAATTAATCAAAATGACGACTCTGTTATAATTAAATAAGTACCTTATAACACGGTTTTTCGAGTTTTTGCCAGCTGTACGGAGTAACGCTTGTGCGTAAATGGAATGTGTTGACATTTCTACGGAGCCCAGGACATAGCATGTAGTGGACCTTTAACAGGGTGTTCCAGAAGTAGCATACAGCAGCCTGTCGGAGGCCCCTGCAACATACTTAAGAGAAAGATCATTTCCGGCACTAAGAGCCCTGTCCACGCTCCATTTCGTTCACAGACGGCTGCAGTGCGTGGCGTGGGTCTCTTCCAGACTTCACTACTATGGTTGATCTCTGGCAAGCAGTGTTGTGAAGACAGAGTTTACAGAGACCACCAAACGGAAGCCATTATTGATTTACAACGGTCAGCAGTATGTAGTGGATTGTACCACCAAACAAGACGTAACTTACTGGCGTTGCGTAAACGTTATAAAAAAAATGCGAACGAAAACTATCTACTGAAAGTAACGCAGCTGTAGGAGAAGATAGCCACCATCGCATTCCAGGTGAAGCAGCAAATGAACTCCGAAAACGTTTTGTAATTGCAAAAAAGCGTGCAAAAAGTACAGATACTACAATTTCATCAGTTTACGGTGAAGACGTAGGGCTTCAGTCGTGTCTACGAATTAGTAAAGTCGTTACCATCACACAGGATTGCGAAACAGTAGCTGTAGCTCATTAGGAGAAAATATGAGGGACCCACGCAAAATCTGACGGATCCTGGAGGAATAGTCTTTCAAGAAAATAATTTACTTTAAAAATTGACTAAAACAATCTCGACCGCAATAAAACATTTATTTACAACGGTTAGCGGTTTCGATCAGAACGTGACCATCTTCAGACCATCTATACGACGACGGTACGCGGTGGCTGTGAACGATGCAGGTGTTATGACTCCACGAACGTCATTTGATCCAGTTTCTCTCTTGACTCTTTTGTAGGGTTATATTATGGATAAAGTGTTCAGTACACCGGTTCTTGCTGCACGAATCCTTACGGCACGAATACGAGATCCTGCACGGTCTGGAGACAGCATATATGTTGGCGAAGACGAGGGAGAAACTGCTTATCTCCTATATGTTCTCCACGTAAAAATCAGAGCACACATGCAAGTCGATTCATAAGCTATAATTTGGAACAAACAGCATAGCTGAATCTAGCATAGTTTCTTAGAAATAAATTTTTGTAATCTAGGGAAGACTTTATACTCATCCTGTATATTCCAGTCAATATTTTCAGAAACTTTTTCTGAATGTAGAAATGCTATTAAACCTAAGTTTGTCTTTCTTCTTTTAAGTCGTATGGTCACTATTACCTCACGTGTTCTGACATTTCATCGGAATTCAAATTGTTCCTCTGTGAGGACGACTTCTACCAGTTGTTCTCTAAACAAACCGTATTAGCATTTTGCAGCCCTCATTTATTAAACTGGAAGTTCGGTATTGTTTACATCTGTCAGTTTCTGCCTTCTTTGGATCTGAAATTATTCGTAGCGCTTTCTTCTTGAGGCGTGTGCGTATACTGCCCATGTGATACATCTTTCGTGTAAAGTGGAATAATTTTATCATAGCTGTCCGTGGATCTCAATAATCTGATGGAATATCTTCTGCTCCAGGGTACTTGATTCATTTCTTAACGTGCTTATCACGAAAGAGTGCGTGACAGACAAACTCGTAGGATCGACTAGACACAGAAATTCCGGACCTCTAGTTCCATGGTCTGCTTCTCAACCACCTCTTATTCTTCAGCCTGACATCTCACTGAATGGAGTAGAAACGTCTTCAGTGATGAGTCTCGCTTCGAATTGAGCCCCAACTACCAGCGAAGACGTCTGGAGATACCCCGACATTTGTGGGATACCAATCTGACGGTCGCTCGAACTACGACCCGATAACCAGAGGTGATTGGTGTGAAATTTCTTCTCGTAACAGGGCCCATTTGATTTTCAGCCACTGCACCTGTGTACCATAGTGGGACGTCGACGGTATTCTATGAGCCCTTTTGTTGCCTTCATGGAAAGCCACCTGGGCTTTAGCAAGATAATGCCCGCCCGCACATGGCTAGAGTCTCTACTGCGTGACTTCGTGCTTCTCATACTCTGCCTTGGCCAGAAAGGTCACCAGATATCTCTCCAATTTAGAACGTTTGGAGCATTATGGTCAGGGCCCTCCAAGCAGCTCAGGATTTTGACGTCCTGACGACCAACTGGACGGCATTTGGCACTATACCCTCAGGAGATCATCGAACAACTTGATCAATTAATGCCAAGACGAATAACTTCTTGGTTAATGTCCTGACGACCAATTGGACAGCATTTGGCACGATACCATCAGGAGGTCATCAAACAACTTGATCAATTAATGCCAAGACGAATAACTTCTTGGTCAATGTCCTGACCAACAACTGGACAGCATTTGGCACGATACCATCAGGAGGTCATCGAACAACTTGATCAATTAATAACAAGACGAATATATTCTTGGTTAATGTCCTGACGACCAACTGGGCAGCATTTGGCACGATACCCTCAGGAGGTCATCGAACAAATTGATCAATTAACCCATTACTCGCCAAAACTCTATTGGATCATTTTTTGTAAACTTTTATACATAAATACGTTACATTGAGTGATTAATTGAATAAAAAGTTGTTTTGAAAATTTTCAGTTTATTAGAACAAAAAGTATAGACCGTTCCATTTTTGGGACATTGGCCAAATCCGCTATCCAAATTCACAACCTTATTCTCCATGCATAATATTGTAAGAAACAACACAAACAATAAATAAAGAATGTTTTAATATTATTGAATGTCTATTCAGTATGGAATGAAGCAAAACACTTGTCGTGTACGCCAACATTGCACCTATGACAAATTTTTGTTGTTTTTTTCTTGCTGTAAGCACATCTCTTCTGTGTTTTACTTGGCACAATGAAATGATTTCCAAGATTTAGTCGTACATCTGTGCTCACCCGTTCTCTCATCAATTAGCTACCTTGTGGTCCTCTGCGTTTTAGTACTGATCCTGTTTTCTTTGATAGGTAAAACATCACCATTCTCCGTCGGACATCCAAAAGTGAGAGCTTGTCATTAGAGTTAGCAATTTGGTATGCACGCCATGTGTTTACTACGCAGATATCTATCATCTGTGTGAATGATGGCCACCACCATTTCTTTGACCTTATCCTCGTCCTATAAAGTGATATCTGCTTGTCCAGTAGCTATACGCCACCCATATGGGCACATAAAAAAAAAATGATAATGTAACATGCCAATGTCCCATTATTGGGACGCATAAAATATATCGATACTGCACTTACTTGAAAAAATCTGAAGTATACGTAATCTTACACGGACATCCATATGTTCATAACAAACACGCCCAGACAACTAAATCACAGCTCATTGTCGTCCATGAACTACCAGCAGACATACAGTACTGCCAAGTGCGAGAACAAAAAATCGGCAAGTTTATAATTTTCCTGACATGAAGTACTTAGAAAAAAGTTATTTATTTTACATTTACAGGCATTATATCAGTTAGTTGAACCTACAGGTGCAACAATAAAGAGTAAAAGTTCCATTGCTTACGTAGAAATAAGTAAAACATACTCGTCCCAAAAAAGGGACAATGGCCAGTAATGGGTTAATGCCAAGACGAATAACTTCTTGGTTAATGTCCTGACGACCAACTGGACAGCATTTGGCACGATACCCTCAGGATGTCATCGAACAACTTGATCAATTAATGCCCAGACGAATAACGTTTTGGTTAAGGGGCACAAGTATACTAATGCGTTATTGACTTGTTCAATTTGTGAAGCTGTCTTGCATAAATCATCCAATTTTTTGAAATTATAATAATTGGTTTGTCCGTACGCGTACATCACATATACAGATTTGCGTCCTATTGTGGACTGCTAGGCACTTGTGCATTGTTTTTGTTGAGTTTCAGGAGCCACCTTATCTCCAGTGAGCTGCTGGATCCACCGGCGGTAAGCAGTCGGCACTGCCGATGCGCGAGGCCGCTTCCAGCTTTCTCCAGCCAGCGGCGGGGCGTCCAATTAGCGGAGCAGTTCCAGTTCCGCGCTCGTGTAGCGGGACATCTGCGATCAGCGGGCGACACTGACGAGCCGGGACGGGACAACTCCAGGCGGCTTTGTCCTGCCCACGGCGCCCGCCCGCTTCCAGTCCGCGGAAGCCTCCATTAGCGTCAAGGGCGGGCGATCCACCCGATCCGAGTCTCCACTTCCGATCTTCAGATTCAAGGCGTTACTGTTAAACATCTCCCACCAGGACCTGTGCCCTTGAATACTCTGCCTCCATTCACGAAGACATGCAATGTATCCAAAGCGATGTATTCGGATTGTGAGAAATTTATTAACAACACAGATTAATAACTCGGATGATGCTGTAGCATACAGAGAAGTTGCAGCATTAGAAAATTACAGCGAAATGCAGGAAGATCTGCAGCGGATAGGTACGTGGTGCAGGGAGTGGCAACTGACCCTTAACATAGGCAAATGTAATATATTGCGAATATATAGAAAGAAGCATCCTTTATTGTATGAATATATGATAGTGGAACAAACACCGGTATCAGTTACTTCTGTAAAATATCTGGGAGTATATGTACGGAACGATTTGAAGTGGAATGATCATATAAAACTAATTGTTGGTAAGGCGGGTGCCAGGTTGACATTCATTAGGAGAGTCCTTATAAAATGTAGTCCAACAAAGGAGGTGGCTTACGAAACACTCGTTCGACCTGTACTTGAATATTGCTCATCAGTGTGGGATCCGTAACAGGTCGGGTTGACGGGGGAGATAGAGAAGATCCAAATAAGAGCGTCGCGTTTCGTCACAGGGTCATTTGGTAAGCGTGATAGCGTTACGGAGATGTTTAGCAAACTCAAGTGGCAGACTCTGCAAGAGAGGCGCTCTGCATCACGGTGTAACTTGCTGGCCAGGTTTCGAGAGAGTGCGTTTCTGGATGAGGTATCGAATATATTGCTTCCCCATGCTATGTAAAATTAGAGAGATTGGAGCGCGCACGGAGGCTTTCCGGCAGTCGTTCTTCCCGCCAACCACACGCGACTGCAACAGGAAAGGGAGGTAATGACAGTGGCACGTAAAGTGTCCTCCGCCACACACCGTTGGGTGGCTTGCGTATAAATGTAGATGTAGATCACTTTAGAATAGAGAAAGTGGTAGAAGCCGACTTCGGGGAAGATCAGCTTGGATTCCGTAGAAATTTCGGAACACCCGAGGCAATACTAACCCTACGACTTATCTAGAAGATATGTTAACAAAAGGCAAACCTACGCTTCTAGCATCTACAGACTTACAGAAAGCTTTCTGTAATGTTGACTGGAAAACTCTCACTCAAATTCTGAAGGTGGCAAGGGTAAAACACAGGGAGCAAAAGGCTATTTTCAATTTGCACAGCACCCAGATGGCAGTTGTTAGAATATAGGGGCATGAACGGGAAGCAGTGGCTGAGAAGGGAGTGACACAGGGTTGTAGACTACCACCGATGTTATTCAGTTGCTATATTGAGCAAGGAGTAAAGGAAACAAAAGAGAAATTTGGAGTAGGAATTAAAATCCACGGAGAACAAATAAAAACTATGAGGTTTGTCGACGAAATTTTAATTCTGTCGGAGACAGCAAAGGACCTGGAAGAGCAATCGAACAGAATGGACAGTGTCTTGAAAGGAGGATGTAAGATGAACATCAACAAAAGAGAAACGAGGATAATGAAATGTAGTCGAATTAAATCAGGCGGCGTTGAAGGAATTAGGTTAGGGAATGAGAAAAATAACTGATGCTCTAAGTAAAGAGGACATAAAATGTAGACTGGTAATGGCAAGGAAAGTGTTTCTGAGGAACAGAAATTTGTTAACATCGAGTATAGATTTAAGTGTCAGGAAGTCGTTTCTGAAAGTATTTGGATGGATTGTAGCCATGTATGGAAGCGAAACATGGATTATCAATAGTTTAGACAAAAAGAGAATAGAAACTTTCGAAACGCGGTGCTGCAGAAGAATGCTGAAGATTAGATGGGTGGATCACGTAAGTAATGAGTAGGTATTCGATAGAATTGGGGAAAAGAGGAATTTGTGACAACTTGACTAGAAGAAGGGATCGGTTGGTAGGACACGTTCTGAGACACCAAGGGATCACGAATTTAGTTTTGGAGGGCAGTGCGGAGACCAAGAGATGAATACACTAAGCAGAGTCAGAAGGATGTAGGTTCCAATGGTTATTCGGAGATGAAGAAGCTTGCACAGGATAGAGTAGCATGGAGAGATGCATCAAACCAGTCTCTGGACTGAAGATCACAATAACCATAACCGCCGCCGCCGCCACCACAAAAACAACAACAGCAACAACAACAACAACAGCAACAGCAGGTTCGAACGACACTGAAGTGTTACATAGATGCTTCGCAAACTCAAATGGAAATTCCTGGATGGAAGACGACGTTCTTTTGGAGGAACGCTACCGGCAAAATTTACAGAACTGGCATTTGAAGGTAACTGCTGAAGGATTCTACTGCTGCCAACATACATTGCTGGTAAGGACCACCAACATATGATACGAGGAATTACGGCTTAGGAGGAGGCATATGGACAGTATTTTTTTCCCTTGCTCTGTTTGCGAGTGGAACAGGAAAGGAAATTACTTGTTGAGGTGCAGGGTACCCTCCGCCATAACATGTTACGGTGGCTTTCGAAGTATCTATGTAGATGTAAATGTAGACGCAGCGTTTCTGCAAGAAAAGGCAGTGGCAATTTGTTCAAACTTAACTGCACCTGCTTATTTGGCGGATACTCCATACAAATGCCCCCTGCCTCGGAGACATGCAGCGATACATGGAATGACACATACAGTAGCGTAGGCGTGCGTCATAAAGAGGAAGAAGTGTTCGGCTTCAGAGTTCGATAGACGGATTACTCTGAACACTACCAGTTTATAATACTTGATGTGCTTGATAAATCGAAAGCGCAGACATTGTTGGTTATTCTAAGTTGTATGGCTTGCGAGAACAAATGTACGGCTTCAAAGAGTGACTTCTGTTAGTTGGTAGCTTGTTGGAAAAATACGCGTGATTTCCGTCTATAGCACAGTCCGAACTGCACAAGAGACTAAGTCCACCGAAGGAAGAAAGAGAATATAGTGAGGTTAGATCAGATAAGCAAGTCAGCAAATTCCGATCATACATATCAGTATCGAAACTATTAAACGAAGTCGTCCTCCAACAATCCATCAAATACAGTAAGGTACATCAGGAAATACGTCATTAAAACCATCAAAAATGCATGTTTAAAAACAATATTGGCAGTTAATAGTGAAAAAATGGTCGGTCGTACAGTTTTTTTGATCTCCGGATAGGATCTAGCACACTAAAAACAACAGAGATACTTGGAAATTTCGAAAAGTTTCCTCATTGTTGGCCTGTGTTGTTGCTGTATTGTACTTGCTATTTGGAGAAAAATGTTACAATCATTATAATCCTTATTAGCACCTCTAGGCAGCTCTATACTAGAGAAACTGAAACGCAGCGTAATAAAACCTCTTCGCAATTACAACAGTAGATGAGGTGTGAAGAATCGCAGTCGTTTAAAACTTTATTTCAATGAAGAGAGTCAGGGGTTACGAAGTGCAATTTTAGTAGCAATTTCCACCAACCATCGGGCTCTTGGGCAACCTGACGAGGAGTCTCGAGAAATGCCACGGTTGCCGGGAGATTCAATTCGCCCGAGGGGGGCGGGCACTCTGAAACTATTACCACTTGGCTACGGCGCCTTACAAGCTATCCACACGCCGTTTGCATCTTATCTCTCTGCGGCGTCCATCACGCCGGCCATCAAGCAGAAAATGTCAGTTTTATAGTCACGATCTGGCATCCCTCGTCAAATGGCGGCAGTAAAAAGTCAAGGGTGTGGGTGGGAGCGTCGCCCCACACATACATCTAACGCTGGCTGCGAAATCCTACGCCGCCATCCCGTATCCCCTAACTGCGAAACAATGCACAGGCACGGGCGTATCGCTTTTCGGATGATTCTACTCTAAGCCGATGTCATTGCCAGAGGTATCTGGTCGTTCACGTATATGCACGGCGTGATAAAACTGATGGCCGCAAAGAAATGTTTCACATTTGACGTTCCAAGTCCCGTCAGTTCATTTCCATGAGATCGAGTTTCGGAAATGTGGGCTCTTGTAGCGTAGCGACCAAAACTATACAGAACGCCATTCCCAGAAAATTTACTCTTCAATGTAGGCAAGATATTGGTGCTACTTTTAGTCTTTCGAACAAAGCAAAGAGAAATAAAAATCGGAGTGGTTGACTGAGTCACCTAAAATGGAAGTGTTCTCTTCTACCGCATCCATTAATTTGTGTGCGTGAGATGTTTGTCTTAAGTGTACCTGTTTGCTGTAGGTGATATCGTGTGCTTCCGAACTGCTGCCCTGTCACAATCCTTACACTATTTTCTAAAAATTTAAGAAGGTAGTGTACTACAGGGTCGCCACCCACCAGTGTAGTAATCGGATTATAGTTTGTATTTGAAAAGGACCACTTCACCGGGACAGCTATTTATATGATTACTGAGCACATAGGAGAATCTCTGGAATTTGTTACTTACCTTTTATTGTATCAATTACAATACCCTATTGGGAAAGTTCTGTGGAATACATATTTAGCACATGCCTGGTTTAACATAGGCTGTTCAAGTAATACAAGGAGAGGCGCCGTATCATCCGCTTGGGGATAAATTACCAAGATCGTTGGTCTACTATTGTACTTTACGGTAGTGATCTGCCATTTTATTCGAATCAGGAGGCGGAAGTACTCCTGTCTATGCATGAGACAAGTTTTGTTATGAAGTCGAGTAGTGAAGTGTCAACACAAAAAAATAGCAAATGATGCTTTATGTGAGTTACCGACTAGATGGGTTTCCTCCATGAATACTCTGTTCAGCTAGGAAGAAATACAAATAAGATGACCATAGCTCACCTAGCTTATGCAGACTGCATGGCGTTAGTTACAAACTAAGTGGCTACTGCCGAGAACAAATCACAGAACAGAAGCAAGCCTCCCTAGTGGAACAAAAAATTCATTTGATAAAAGACATTGAATGACAAGTATCAGTGACGTAAGTCAAAATTTTAAAATTTATACCGACACAATAGCTAAAACAGATGGTTTTAAGTACATAAGACAACTGATAAAGAATACAAAAGAAAAGACAGCCATAGAAAGTAGAGTACATGAAATGGAAAGGGCAATCCGTGTGAGGAAAAACACTTACCAAAAACATCACAGCTAAGACAATATCGAACACTGGTAAAGCCTGAAACACTGTTTCCAGCAGAAACACTTAAGCTAACAAGATTGAGGACCCAAAAAAAATTGGAAAAGTGGAAAGATAAACTGCTAGGAATAATACTGTGGCCTAAAAGTAACAATAAAGCCGAATAAAATTTAACAGCAACCAGGGAACTCTGTTTGAAAATGCAGAAGCTAACTGAGGTAAGGATGAAAGAAAGACTACAGTTGTATGGAGCTATGTATCGAATTTATAGTAGAAGAACAACCAAGCAGGGTTTCAACTTACTCATCTGATAAATCCATACAGACATGGTTAACTGAAATTGACAAAGCTTCGAAACAAAAGCATCGAATTAGAACGGACGCTTTTTACGGAGCTGACATAATACGCAAGATATAGGGACAGAATTAAGTCACCAACTGGAAGGAAGTGACCCAGGAAGAAAAGGAATGACACACTCTAAGAGTGGAGGAAGTCCAGGATGAAGAAAGTGAAACAGAGAAACAAAGCCGAAGTTGATTTATCATACGCTGCAGAAGAGCTGTTGTTCTGGTCTTCAGTCTGAAGACTGGTCTGATGCAGCTCTCCATGCTGCAGGGTCCTATGCAAGTCTCTTCATCTCCGAATAATTACTGCAACCTACATCTTTCTGAATCTGCTTACTGTATTCATCTTTCGGTCTCCCTCTACGATTTTTACCCACCACTTTTCTCTCCAAAACTAAACTGGTGATCCCTTAATGTCTCAGAATGTCTCCTAACACCTGATCCCTTCTTCTAGCCAGGGTGCGCAACAAATTTCTTTCATCCCCATTTCTGTTCAGTACATTCTCATTAGTTACGTGATTTACCCATCCAATCTGTAGTATTCGTCTGTAGCACCACATTTCAAAAGCTTGTTTTCTTCTTGTATATACTGTCCATGTTTCACTTCCATACATGGCTACACCCACAAAAACAATTTCAGAAAACACTTCCTAACACTTAAATCTGTATTCGATGTTAAATTTCTCTCCTTCAGAAAAGCTTCTCTTGCCATTGTCAGTCTACGTCAGATGCTTTGGCCGTCATCAGTTATTTTGTGGCCCAAATAACAAAACTCATTTACTACTTCTAATGTCTCATATACTAACCTAGTTCTTCAGCATTACCTGATGTAATTAGACTACAGTTCATTATTCTTGTAGAGCTTTTTTTGACGTTCATCTTATTTCCTCCTTTCAGCACGATGACCATTCCGTTTAACTGCTCAAGTCCTTTGTTGTTTCTGACAAAATTACAATGCCACTGGCGAAATCTAAGTTTTTATATCTCCTCCCTGAACTTTAATCCCTGCTCCTCTTTAGTTTCCTTTAACGCTTGTTTGATATACAAATGGAATAACATCGGGGATAGGCTGTAGCTCTGTCTCATTCCCTTCTCAGTCGCTGCTTCCCTTTCATGCCTCTCGCCTATTGTTACTGTCGTTTGGTTTCTCTACAAGTTGTAAATAGCTTCTCACTCCCTGTATTTTAGCTCTGCTACCTTCAGAATTTCGAAGACATTGTCCCAGTCACCACTGGCAAAAGCCTTCTCTAAGTGCGTACACATGCTATAAACGTAGGTTTACCTTTCCGTAACATACTATCTAAAATGAGTCGGAGTGTCAGTATTGTCCCACGTATTCCTAAATTTCTCCAGAGTCGAAACTGATATCCTCCGAGATAATGTTCTAAAAAAGTTTCCATTTTTTGTAATGCATTCGTGTAAGTGTTTTGCAACCACGACTTATTAAACTGATATTTCGGTAATAATCATAGCTTGCAGCACCAGCTTTCTTTGGAATTAGAGTTGTTCCAGAGGGACTATTCGAATAAATTATTAAATGAATGTACATTGAAGAGCCATATAATTATAGTGGTGGTGGTTAGTGTTTAACATCCCGTCGACAACGAGGTCATTAGAGACGGAGCGCAAGCTCGGGTTAGGGAAGGAGTGGGGAGGAAATCGGCCGTGCCCTTTCAAAGGAACCATCCCGGCATTTGCCTGAAACGATTTAGGGAAATCATGGAAAACCTAAATCAGGATGGCCGGAGACGGGATTGAACCGTCGTCCTCCCGAATGCGAGTCCACCATATAATTATATACAGCTGCTTAATAACGTGTTGGTACACGTGCGGAACTCGGCACGGATTAGACAAGTAGTTTCTGGAAGTACCGGATGGCTAGAAGAAGTGCAGGTACTCACGGATGGTCCACTGTAGGCTATAATTCTCGTATGATAGGGAACAGCAACAGGAAGCATTTCAGTAACTTCCAGTGGGATAGGGTGCCTTCATCTTCCAGGTGCCACACCAAATTCACCCGTGTATTTGAGTTTCATTATAAAGGGTGGGAAAGAAGAGGAAGTGGGAGAATACTAGGTCTACCTGTCAGGAGTCAAAGCAGGAATAGCACAATGGGGTGTAGGGCTTTACATCAGGAAAGAAATGGAACCCAGCGTAGTTGCAATAAGGTATGTAAACGAACGACTGATGTGGATAGATTTGACAGTGTCTAGCAAGAAAATTAGGATTGTGTCAGTATATTCGCATTGTGAAGGGACAGATCAAGATAAGATGGATAGTTTTTATGAGGCACTCAGTGATGTAGTTGTTAGAGTAAAGGACAAGGACAGTGTTCTGCTCATGGGTGATTTTAACGCCAGGATTGGAAATCGAACAGAAGGGTATGAAAAGGTTATGGGTAAATTTGGAGAGGATATGGAGGCCAACAGGAACGGGAAACAACTCTTGGATTTCTGTGCCAGTATGGGCTTAGTAATCACAAACTCCTTTTTTAAACATAAGAACATTCACCGGTATACTTGGGAACGCAGGGGAACCAGATCTGTCATTGACTATATAATAACAGATCAGGAATTCAGGAAGGCTGTGAGGGACACAAGTGTATTCAGGGGATTCTTTGATGACACTGATCATTATTTAATCTGCAGTGAAATTGGGATTGTGAGGCCGAAAGTGCAGGAGGTCAGGTCCATATGTAGGAGGATAAGAGTGGAGAAACTTCAGGATAAGGAAATCAGGCACAAATACATAACAGCGATCTCAGAAAGGTACCAGCTAGTTCAATGTAGTCAATTACAGTCATTGGAAAAGGAATGGACAAGGTACAGGGACACAGTACTAGAAGTGGCTAAAGAATGTCTTGGAACAGTAGTGTGTAAAAGTAGGATGAAGCAAACAGCTTGGTGGAATGATACAGTGAAGGCAGCCTGTAAAAGGAAAAAGAAGGCGTATCAAAAATGGCTACATACCAGAACCCAGGTAGACAGAGAAAGTTATGTTGAAGAAAGAAACAAAGCCAGACAGATAATTGCAGCATCCAAGAAGAAATCGTGGGAAGACTTTGGAAACAGGTTGGAGACTATGGGTCAAGCTGCTGGAAAACCATTCTGGAGTGTAATTAGCAGTCTTCGAAAGGGAGGTAAGAAGGAAATGACAAGTATTTTGGGCAGGTCAGGAAAACTGCTGGTGAATCCTGTGGATGCCTTGGGCAGATGGAGGGAATATTTTGAAGAGTTGCTCAACGTAGGTGAAAATGCGATCAGTAATGTTTCAGATTTCGAGGTAGAATGGGATAGGAATGATGATGGAAATAGGATCACATTTGAGGAAGTGGAGAAAATGGTCAAAGATTGCAGTGCAATAAAGCAGCTGGGGTGGATGAAATTAAGTCGGAACTCATCAAATACAGTGGAATGTCAGGTCTTAAATGGCTACACAGGATAATTGAAATGGCCTGGGAGTCGGGACAGGTTCCATCAGACTGGACAAAAGCAGTAATCACACCAATCTTTAAACATGGTAACAGAAAAGATTGTAACAACTACAGAGGTATCTCTTTAATCAGTGTTGTGGGTAAAATCTTCTCAGGTATTGTTGAAAGGAAAGTGCGAGTATTAGTTGAGGACCAATTGGATGAAAATCAGTGTGGGTTTAGGCCTCTTAGAGGTTGTCAGGACCAGTTCTTTAGCTTACGGCAAATAATGGAGAAGTGTTATGAGTGGAACAGGGAATTGTATCTATGCTTTATAGATCTAGAAAAGGCATATGACCGGGTTCCTAGGAGGAAGTTATTGTCTGTTCTACAAGATTATGGAATAGGAGGCAAACTTTTGCAAGCAATTAAAGGTCTTTACATGGATAGTCAGGCAGCAGTTAGAGTTGACGGTAAATTGAGTTCATGGTTCAGAGTAGTTTCAGGGGTAAGACAAGGCTGCAACCTGTCTCCACTGTTGTTCATATTATTTATGGATCATATGTTGAAAACAATAGACTCGCTGGGTGAGATTAAGATATGTGAACACAAAATAAGCAGTCTTGCATATGCGGATGACTTACTTGTGATGGCAGATTCGATTGAAAGTTTGCAAAGTAATATTTCAGAGCTAGATCAGAAATGTAAGGACTATGGTATGAAGATTAGCATCTCCAAAACGAAAGTAATGTCAGTGGGAAAGAAATATAAACGGATTGAGTGCCAAATAGGAGGAACAAAATTAGAACAGGTGGACGGTTTCAAGTACTTAGGATGCATATTCTCACAGGACGGCAACATAGTGAAAGAACTGGAAGCGAGGTGTAGCAAAGCTAATGCAGTGAGCGCTCAGCTACGATGTACTCTCTTCTGCAAGAAGGAAGTCAGTACCAAGACTAAGTTATCTGTGCACCGTTCAATCTTTCGACCAAATTTGTTGTACGGGAGCGAAAGCTGGGTGGATTCAGGTTACCTTATCAACAAGGTTGAGGCTACGGATATGAAAGTAGCTAGGATGATTGCAGGTACTAGTAGATGGGAACAATGGCAGGAGGGTGTCCACAATGAGGAAATCAAAGAGAAACTGGGAATGAACTCTATAGATGTAGCAGTCAGGGCGAACAGGCCTAGATGGTGGGGTCATGTTACACGCATGGGAGAAGCAAGGTTACCCAAGAGACTCATGGATTCAGCAGTAGAGGGTAGGAGGAGTCGGGGTAGACCAAGGAGAAGGTACCTGGATTCGGTTAAGAATGATTTTGAAGTAATCCGTTTAACATCAGAAGAGGCACCAATGTTAGCACTGAATGGGGGATCATGGAGGAACTGTATGAGGGGGGCTATGCTCCAGACTGAACGCTGAAAGGCATAATCAGTCTTAAATGATGATGATGATGATGATGAATAAACTTTAAACCACTTAATGACATCCGGCTTCTCCTCAGACCTTTCAGTCAGTGATACTCTCTCAGTGCGGCACTGTAACTACTGCTGTTCACATGAAATAGTTCCACTAACAGCGCACAGTATCTGTTCTCGATAGCCTTACTGCTCACTCACGTTATTGTTTGTCAGATGACAGTGGATGTCACACAGTCATACGAACAGTGTATGGTGCCAGCGCCAGATTTCCATCTGGTGGTCAAAGTTGGAACAAAATTTTGTCCGCTGTAAATATGTTCCGCATTAACGCATTAGCACATGTTCCAATTTTAGGTGCCATACAGTAACACTAGACCTCCGTGAATAGTTGCTTTTCATTATAACCACCCAGTATGTGGCATAAAGTATCTATGCACTGGTCACGCGATCCCGCTGCAGTCTCTACATAAACTGCAGGTTCCACAGTTCAAAGTACCCAGTTCTATTTTTACATCTAACGTCACAAACTGCATTGCGTAAAATTACGCTACGCTGACGAGGCAAAACTTTAAGACTTATGCCCACCGAGAGACAATGCCGGCGTTGTGGTGTTGTGTGTACGTGGCGCGGAAAATAAAGTATGTAAACGGAGGAGAGAGGAACAGGGTATGAAGCAACAGATAATGGTCGCAAATGGTGTTATCCACTGCCACAAGCGATACTTTACAGTTACATGTGTCGTTTCTGTTCTTTCGGACATTGATGGGCGTTCGAGTATGAACAGTGCGGATGCGTACCATCATTCGCCCCCCCCCATTTTAGGAATATAGTGAGGCTGCGAGCAAAGGGGAAAATGAAGGGGGCCACAACACCAGTGGTGGCAGGGAAGTTGAGTCGGACGGGAAGCGTGTCTAGATGGCCGAGGCGCTCAAGGTCACCGTTCGCAGAGAATCTGGGTTCGAGTCCTGGTTCGGTCACTAATTTTTAAGTGGAGCTGTTGAATAATTTCAGGGTCCGATGTAGCTAAGTCATAGAAATTTCGCTTTATATGCAAGCGTTTTTGACAGATTGTTATGATCCAATATCTGGGAACGTCCATCTCGGATACGGCGAAGCTCGTTGGTCTCCGCATGCTGCTGTCATGAGTGTCTGTAGAATGTGGTTGAAGGATGGCGCTCTGATTTCCAGCCCTTATTATAAGAGGGCCGTTCAATAAGAAACGCAGCACACTCTTCTCCTGACCAATTTCGGTTGAAAAAATACGGAATTTGTTGAGGCACATCGTGGAACATTCGTGATTCAGCCCCTCAAGTTTCAGGAAGTTCTGTTAAGTGGTGCCGCTATGCACAGCCTTCGGAGAGGTAACCGTAATGTAGGTGCATGGCAAGCCGACAACAGTCACGCAGTTTCTTTTGCGGAAAACCAGAGCATCACAAATACTCACGGGCACTTCCACAATCTCTTCGGAGGCCTGGCAGCGAACAAAAGCAGGGTGAGTCGCTGGGCGAGGCGTGTGTTACCATCTCGACAAGGTCGCACAAAACGGCAATCCCTAGAGTGGCGTCACTCCTCTCTCCTCCGAAGTGAAAGTTCAAAGCCGCACCCTCAGCTAGTAAAGTCGTGGCAACAGTCTTCGGGGACGCTGAAAGGGTTATTCCGTTTGATGTCCTTCACTCATGATGTAACCATCAACTTTGAAGTGTTTTGTGCTACACTTAAATAATTGAAGAAGCGACTTCGGCGTGTTCGCCGCCACAAAAATGCAAACGAACTTCTCGTTTTCCATGACAAAACCTGACAAGTTATAGCGTCCCCAGTGCCAAATTTTTATCATGTAGCCGTAAAATAATAATTTCTCTGTGTAGGTTTAGATTGCAAAGAAATAATTTGACAGAATGATCTAAAGAGACGACAAGATACGCTCTTTTGTTAATTTTTTAGTCGACTTCACTTCTTCTTTTGTCTTGAATGTGTCTAGAGGGAAATCTTGCGTGTGCTGACAAATGTAAGCATATTTGTATGAGTTAAGCATATAATATAACGATTTAATATTATTGTGCACTTTTAATTTGTAAGAGGTGATCCCGATTTCATGTCCGCCTTCCTTGAATTAACCTGAATTCAAGTAATTTACAGCTCAACAATCGCAGCGGCCGATGCAGCCAACGACGCCATTACGTGGCGATATTAACTTACGAAAAATTAGCGGAAGCGGAAAACTCGCCAGCTATTAGCATAATTTTAATTTTTCTCCACAGCCGCACGAAGTTGCAGAAATACTTAGCTCTAAGATTCTTATTTTCAGTACCATAGCCGAGACCCAGAGCCAGGACTCTGACTACAATACAATGGTTAACGGAGGTAAGAAAAATACTCTCGCACGTGTGTGGGCCGCAATTTTAATTAATAACTAAAGATTTCTTGCTTTAAAGTGAACTGACTAGCCGAGGAAAGTAATATGAAAAGTTTATTACATTGTTCAACTTAAATATAATTTTTATTAAGGCCCACCACGTAAATCGGCAACAATCAAAAAATAATAATAACATATATATTAAATTACGACGGCCGACGGACGCGAGAAAGTCTGCTCACTCGAGCTCAGCTCACAAAACTTCACTGGGCTGTCCTTCCTCGAGCATCCTACTGGCCGGATGTCCATCTGTTTACGCCAATGAAGGATGCATTCCGCGGGAAGCAGTACATCAGTGACTGGGAGGTTAATGATGCATCAGGACGTTGGTTCCGACGTCGATCAGTAGAGTGGCACCATTTGAGCATGCTGGCCCTCGCATTAAGGTGCCGCAAGGCTTTCGCAATGAACGGAGGTTATGTTGAAAAATAGGCTTGCGTATCCAAAAAAGCGAGGAATAGAGTGTGTGTGTTTGAATCCCGAATAAAACCAACCTGTTGTCAGAGAACAATGTGTGGCATTACTTACTGAACGGCCCCCGTGGAGGTTGAAGACTTACCCACTCCGTAACGCAGGCTAAGCGGTGGTGTGTAGCAGATGCGTCGACTGAATACACAACTGATACAGGTGCAAGCGTTTTATAATATACCGTTCAGCACACATTGTTCACAATGGGGCTCCACTGAAGAAGATCCCAATGTGTTTCCACATTGCCCCAACGAAACGGTTTTAATGTTGTGGGCACGGGATGACTGAGATCAGTGGAAACGTGTCGCCTCTTCGGATGAATCGCATTTCTTGTTAGGGATTCGCCACCATCCAGGCGTGCGTCTGCGAAAGGACCTATGTGCGAAGCATGCAACTACCATCGTTATATCTTAGCAAAAGATATCTCCGAAAATCCGAGAAAATTTTGGCCTTATGACCAATTGCTAAGCGGATCTAAGGCCACCACCCAATGCCTCGATGACCAGTCTAGTGTGGCAGTAGAAGATAAAACAAAGGCCGAAGTCTTAGATTTCGCGTTTAAGAAATCGTTCACGCATGAGAATCGTACAAACATACCGTCGTGTGACCATAGCACAGACTCCCGTATGGAGGAAATAGTGATAGGCATCCCAGACGTAGAGAAGCAACTGAACTATTTAAAAACAAGTAAGTCGTCACGTCCGGATGGAATTCCATTTCGGTTTTACAGAGCGTACTCTACCGTATTGGCCCCTTACTTTGCTTCCATTAAACACAAATCTCTCGCCCAACAAAAAGTCTCAAGGGACTGGGAAAGAGCGCAGGGTAAAAGAACTGACCCGCAGGATTACAGACCAATATCCTTAGAACCGGTTTGCTGCAGAGTTCTTTAACATATTCCGAGTTCGAATACAAGATTTTGTCCACACATCAGCAATGTTTTACAAACCATCGCTCGTGCGAAACTCAGCTTTCCCTTTTCACACATGATATCCTACGGGCAACAGATTGATTTCATATTCAGAGATTTCCGAAACGCCTTTGACACGGTCCCCACCGCAGACTTTAAGGTACGAGCATATGAAATAGGTACGCAGGTATGTGAGTGGTTGGAGGAATCTATTACTCAAGTGGATTCCAATATGTTTGACTCGATGGCAAGTGTTCATGAGAGGGAAGGGTATCGTCAAGTTTGACAGGACCGCTGTTATTTTCTATATCGACAAATCGTCTGGCGGACAGGGTGCTGGCTGAAGATGCTGTGGTGTAAGGTAAGGTGTCGCTGACTGACTGCAGGAGGATACAAAATTGCCAGTTGGTGTGGTGAATGAAAGCTACCTTTGAATGTAGAACATTTTAAATTAATGCGGATGGATAGGGAAAACCCGTAATGTTCGGATACAGCATTAGTAGTGTGCGGCTTGGCGAAGTCACGTCGTTTAAATATCTGTGCGTAATGTGGGAAAGCCTATTGAAATGGGACGTGCGTATAACAGTTGAAGTAGGTAAGGCGAATGGTCCACCTTGGTTTATTAGGAGAATTTTGGTAAAGCGTGGTTCACGTGTGAAAGACACCGCGTATAGGATGCTACTGCGACCAGTTCTTGAGTACTGCTCGAGGGTTTTTGATCCGCACCCCATCGAATTAACGGGACACATCGAAGCATTTCGGAGGCAGGCTACTAGATCTGTCACCGGTTGGTTCGAATAACTCTGAAGTGCTACGGAGATACTTCGGGAACTCAGGTGGGAATCCCTGGAGGGAAGGGGACGTTCCTTTCGAGGAAACCTATTCAGAAAATTTAGAGAACCAGCATTTGAAGCTGACTGCAGAACTATTGTTCTGCCGCCAAGGTACATTACGTGTAAGGACCACGAAGACTAGAGAAATTAGTGCTCGTACTGGGGGGCACGTACACAACCGTTTATCCCTCTTTCTGTTTGAGAGTCGAAAAGGAAAGGAAATGAGTGGTAGAGGTACAGAGTACCCTCCGCCATGCACCGTGCCGTGGCTTGCTGAGTATCTACGTAGATGTAGAAAAGCAGCTCGAAACACGCCGCGCCATGAACGCAGGTCAGTGGGGCCAGTATTATGCTATGGAGAACACTCATTTAGGCTTCCGGGGGATCTGTGGCAGTAATTTAAGTCACCATGACAGTTGAGGACTATGTAAACATTACTGTAGACCACCGTCTCTTCACGCTTCATGCCCCCCCCCCCCCCCCCTAGCCACCCCCAACCCGGCAGGATAGCTGCCCGTGTCACTAGGCCATAATCGTGGTACACTGGTTTTCAGTGGCATCACATTGAACTCAAGATCACGTCTTGGCCACATCTGAGCCCGACGAAACACACATGGGATACAATCTTGTGGCATCTCCGAGTCCACAAAGCGCGAGTCCGTAATTTACGGAACTGTATTGACCTGTACTTTGACATCTCATTCCTCATACTCCCAGGAAGCCACTAAGAATCCGTTGCATCCATGCCGTGCCAACTGCTTTTGTATTGAATTTCAGAAGTGGCTGCTATTAAGGGGAGATTAGGTCAAATTGTTCAAAAAGTGGAAATTTTTTTGGCGCCAGATAGATCTATAGCATGCTAGAAATATTGTCTCCAATTTTCAGAGTTGGAGTTGTGGTACAAATGATGTAAAAGCCATCATGTCACAACCAATGCGCAGTGCCACTTCCCCTTTCCTACACCACTTTTTCCTTGTTTGCGGTATTTTTTTCTTTACTGCCACCACAGAATAGATCTGTAGAGTACAGATGTGTTTGAACCCATTTCCGACGCGATTAATTACGATTTATTAAAGAATGCGCACGTGATGGAATACAAAACCCGAACGGAACCTTTAATAATGTCATGTAGCAGAGACGCCCAGAGACAATATTTTGCTCATCTAGTGTTGTTAAAACTTCGTCGTATAATGCTAGCCAGGTGTTCTGTGATGGCAGTACTGAAAGAATCATAACCCTTGTGAGACTGGGATTTGGCCCAGGTTGCTTCACTGAAAAATGAAAACTGATGATGTGCGGGCTGGCAGTTCCGAAGTGTCAGTGGAAGAGCAGACGCCAAAAGGATCAGACTAAAAAGACCTACAGAAGTCCAAAAAACACCGAGTACATGATTATGATCAACATTTAGGTATTTGTTTCTGGCATAAATAGTAATAAAATCTTTTTCTTTATTTCCTGCAACATTCGTTTTTCACTGTATGCGGAATATTTTCTGCTAAACCATTGCAGATAAAAAAGATGAATTTATATTTCGTACACACTGTTACACAAATTCCTGCGGTACAAAATATTTGGAAGTGCATTATTGTCATATTTATTTAAATTTTTGCAAAATAAGAATTCCTATGTATTCTACACACAAATTTAAGAAATCGTTGCGACAGTTAGAGCACTGATATTAAAATACTGGCACACCGATTTGTTTACCTAATTACTAAAAATAACCTACCTCATTTTGAAAGTGATAAGTAAGGTAAACTCTGAGAAAAATGTTCATTTCATAGTATGTGTTCTAAGAGTGTCTAGCAACGTCCTTATAAACTTGATAAAAATGAAAAAACAAACTATAATCAATAACAATGACAAAAATTGTGCAAAATTTGGTTAAATTATCTCTCAAATAGCAAAAGCTACATTAGCTTACATGTAACTATGTATTTTCTCATGGGCCCCTTCTTAATGGGTTGGTCGTAGTGTTTTCAATGCTGAGTGTACTCTACGAGTCACAAATCGTGCTTTCGTTTCTGTTCTGAGAACGAAATCCATGCTGGAAAGAGCAGCTGACGTATTCCGCCAATGGTGGCAAAGGACGCGTAACGACGTCCAGTACGTCGGCCGCTCGGACGTGACGGAACACTGCTCGCTCACTAAATGTGGGCAGACACATTTTTTCCGAAATTTAACGCCGGGCGCTATGAGATAAGCTTTTTTCGGGACTACATCACCGGGTTTCACCCCACGCCCAGCCGGAGTACTTTAGGGTGCGTCGCCAATAGAAAAGTGTATTTATTTTTTAATTTCAGCCCCGCAAAACAGAACGAAGCACCGACGTCACGGCACACGTTACGGACGAGCGGATGTGCAACACTTTTATTTTCGCGTGTCCCAAAAATTATATTTTTGGTTGTCGGGCGCGAAACAGAATATCAGTTAGGACCTTAATAAATCCATTTAGGGCGCGGCCGGACGAATCGCCTGCGCGGGGATAAACCACAATCATGGCGGCCACCACCGCTAACAGAATTACCGGCAGGCCCGACGCGTCGCAACGCAGCGCCACGCGCTGCAAATCCAATTTCGCGAGCGGCGGCAATCGCTGGTAGCGCGTCCTGTGGGCGGGGCCTGGGACTACTCAACTGTACTGTGCTGTGCTGTGGTGCGGT
Organism: Schistocerca serialis cubense; assembly: GCF_023864345.2. NCBI lineage: Eukaryota > Metazoa > Arthropoda > Insecta > Orthoptera > Acrididae > Schistocerca > Schistocerca serialis. Next base: position 65,651,615 of record NC_064649.1, on the reverse strand, counting down.
GGCCGGAGACCACGGGGGAATTCGCAGCCGCGTGCCTGCACCGGCCGGGGCTCGAAAGCCGGGGCGGTGAATCCCCGGCAGCGTGTGCCGACTGCAGTGTTGCCAACGTTGCTCTATAACCTCCTAAAACCGAAGTTACTTCTGGGGCTCCCCGAAGGAGCCCTGTAGGTTCCCCGCTATTCAGGGTTGTAAAAGTACTGGCGTATATACAGGGTGTTACAAAAAGGTACGGCCAAACTTTCAGGAAACATTCCTCATGCACAAAGAAAGAATGTTGTGTGGACATGTGTCCGGAAACGCTTACTTTCCCTGTTAGAGCTCATTGTATTACTTCTCTTCAAATCACATTAATCATGGAATGGAAACACACAGCAACAGAACGTACCAGCGTGACTTCAAACACTTTGTCACAGGAAATGTTCAAAATGTCCTCCGTTAGCAAGGATACATGCATCCACCCTCCGTCGCATGGAATCCCTGATGCGCTGATGCAGCCCTGGAGAATGGCGTATTGTATCACAGCCGTCCACAATACGAGCACGAAGAGTCTCTACATTTGGTACCGGGGTTGCGTAGACAAGAGCTTTCAAATGCCCCCGTAAATGAAAGTCAAGAGGGTTGAGGTCAGGAGAGCGTGGAGGCCATGGAATTGGTCTGCCTCTAACAATCCATCGGTCACCGAATCTGTTGTTGAGAAGCGTACGAACACTTGGACTGAAATGTGAAGGAGCTCCATCATGCATGAATCACTTGTTGTGTCGTACTTGTAAAGGTACGTGTTCTAACAGCACAGGTAGAGTATCCCGTATGAAATCATGATAACGTGCTCCATTGAGCGTAGGTTGACGAAATTAAAATAAGCTCTAACATGGAAATTAAGCGTTTCCGGACACATGTCCACATAACATCTTTTCATTATTTGTGCGTGAGGAATGTTTCCTGAAAGTTTGGCCGTACCTTTTTGTAACACCCTGTATACAAACCTTCGGAGTTTCGAAAGGCGACTGCGCGAAGACGTACACAAAATAGACTCTCATAAGTGGATAACACCTCTCCACGTCATTAATTATATTTATTAGGTTCGTGCGTAAGTCCGTAGCTACTTGGTACTCTGGTTGCTATAGGGTTATTTATCGATTGGTTATTTATTGACTGTCACTTTTTATGTGTAGTTCACGTTAATACTTGAGTGTACATATTGTCACTGTATCACTTGGGGGCAGTAAGGTGCTGTGGATGCTAGAATATGAACTGCTAAGTGGAGGAATCTAAACTTTCTGACGTATGCTTGAGTTCAGTAGAGGGGTGACAGCAACGGATTTAGCCATAACCAACTGCTTCATGTATGGCGTAACTCCACTGGACAGAGCACGTCAAGGACGGTATTATCTCGCTCCAAAGATTATCTTTGTGACATTAGTGACTGGTCTGGTCGTTGGGTCGGAGACGGGGTCACCGGACGAAACAACGAGGTCACCAGTCCCATCGGATTAACGAAGGGTAGAGAAAAAAGTCGGCCGTGCTTTTTCAACGGCCTAAGGACACTGCCTACACTACGCTTGTCCGTCCTCTTTTAGAATACTGCTGCACGGTGTGGGATCCTTACCAGATAGGACTGACGGAGCACATCGAAAAAGTTCAAAGAAAGGCAGCACGTTTTGTATTATCGCGAAATATGGGAGAGAGTGACACTGAAATGGTACAGGATTTGGGCTGTAAATCATTAAGAGAAAGGCGTTTTTCGTTGCGACGGAATCTCCTCACGAAATTTCGATCACCAACTTTCTCTTGCGAATGCGAAAATATTTTGTTGACACTGATCTACATAGGGAGGAATGATCACCACTATAAAAGAAGGGAAATCAGAGCTCGTACGGAAAGATATAGGTGTTCATTGTTTCGGCGCGCTATACGAGATTGGAATAATAGAGAATTGTGAAGGTGGTTCGATGAACAGTCTGCCAGGCACTTAAATGTGATTTGCAGAGTATCCACGTAGATGTAGATAGGAACCATCTCGGCATTTTCCTGCAGCGTTTTAGTGAAATCACGGGAAATTTACATCAGGAAAACCCGATTTGAACCGTCGTCCTCCCGAATGCGAGTCCATGGTGCTAACTACTGCGCCACCTGGCTCGGTCATTAGTGATTCTCCAATCTCAGGAAGACTTTATGGGTCTGATGAAGATTGTTTAAATGCATTAACCCACAATGATCCACGCCAGTGTAATCGACAACTAGCAAATGTGATGAACTGTCATCATTTCAACATCGTGCGATTTTTGCTAGAAGTGGGGAAGGTGTGTATGGGTACTACATACTCTAAGCCTGAATCACACATTAAACGGGTGGCCATATTTGCATCTCTGCTTGCTCGTCATCCATGGGCTCGTGGAGAACGCCGACCACTGGTTCAAATGGCTCTGAGCACTACAGGACTTAACATCTATGGTCATCAGTCCCCTAGAACTTAGAATTACTTAAACCTAACTAACCTAAAGGCATCACACACACCCATGCCCGAGGCAGGATTCGAACCTGCGACCGTAGCGGCCCCGCGGTTCCAGACTGAAGCGCCTAGAACCGCTCGGCCACTCTGGCCGGCACGCCGACCATTCCCAGCCTGTATCGTTACTGGTGACGAGAAGTGGTATCTTCAGGCTAACATAAGGGAAAGAAAGGAACGGTTGACTCAAACAATGCTACTCCACGATAACGTCCGCCTGCATTCTGCTCGACTGACAAACAGTATACAGGAGTTGGTATCTTGCACCTCCAGATTTTCACCTTTTCCGCTCCCTATGGAACAACCTGCAAGGTAAGTTCTTTCCGGATGAAAACTTGTTGCGAACATGGCTCTCATGTCCTTAGCCTGAAAACCACGTGATTTCTATAGTCGCGGAATTGAAAAGTTACCTCCGTAGACTATTGTATATCTAGTGAAGGAGAATACTTTATTGATGACTGAAGTCTATTATGTGTCTTTTGTGTTTATGGAGAAATGCTACAAACTTATGCATCAACCTAATATTAGGGGTCAACATGGGAACCATTTCTACGGTGGCAAACGTCAATATGTGCTTGTAGTTCATTGAAATCACTAACAGGATTCACCTCGAAATATGTGAGAGCGGCCTGTCTTGTAGATATATCCGTTAAGTTGCCTATCTGCAGGAGTGAAATTCACTGCCTAACAAAAGTAGTGAAACTCCCAGAAGGGGAGAGGGTACGAAAATGACACTTTGCAGATTGAGAGGATGTGTGGTGATACTTCAGTGGTTACAAAATCGCGTGAACTTTACAACTTGCTCAAAGAGAAGCTCGTCATAAATCCGTTGCATCCTCTCCTGAGGCGAGCTGGCCCATAACTTTTGTGAAACCTTCTCGACATCCTCGATACTGGCAGTGGGACAGAAATGACATCCGAGCTGGTCCAACATGTAACGATTAGCCAAAACATCAAGACTACTGCCGACTGCGACGTTGGACGCCGCCTAGTGACTCTTCCGGTACGTGACGCGCTAACAGAAACATATAAGAGAGCAGACACTGATGGAGGATCACTCTAGCGAAGGTATGGGCTGTAAGTGGGGAAGTCCATTGAGATAAGCGACTGTGACAAAGGGAAGATTACTATTACACAGAGACTGAACGAGTATCTCGAAAGCAGCGGAGCTGGTCGAATGTTCACGTGCTACTGTCGTGAGAATCTATGGAAAGATGCAGGGCCAGTGAAACCGCCAGAAGACGCTAAATGGTTGGACGTCGATGACTCTTCACAGGACGTGGGGGTCGGAGGATTGTCTGCTCTGTAAAGTAAGATAGATGGTGATCTTGGCATCTCTGCTGAAATAGCACAAAGCTGGTGCATGAGTAACTGGTTTAGAACACACCGTTCATCGTACATTGTTGAACGCGGAGCTCCTCATCAGACCACCGCTACATATTCACATGGTGGCCCAACATCAATTGCGATTACAATGGGCACGAGACCATCGGGATTCGACCGTTGGTCAGTGGAAACGTGTCTGCTCTTCAGGTAAATCACATTTTTGCTACACTAGGTCGATGGTAGTCTTCACAAATGGCGTCATCGGGGTGAACGGCGGCTTGAAACGTGCAGCAGTCCACGGACGCAGGCTGGTGGGATCAGTATTATGCTGTGGGTGACATTCTCCTGCGCTTGCATGGGACCTGTGGTAGTGATCGAAGACACGCTGACAGGTGCGAATCACCTACATCACTTCATTCTTTTTTTCTTTCACGAAGGTGATATCTTTCAGCAATATATCTTGGAGGAGCAACTGTGCTATAGTGCTTTGAGGAGGATTTTGGTGAGCTCACTTTGGCGTCTCTGCGACCAAATTCGCCTGATGCAAATCGTAAGGAACCCATTTGTCTCGGTATCGGTAACCATCAATACGTATTTACGCGAATTACATGACTTGTGCGTGGACTTCTAATGTCACATGCCTCCACAAACCTACCATCAAACTGCTGGATCCCCCCCCAGGGGGTCCACAACTCTTTTGTGGACACATGCGTAGCGAGCACGGGACCCCGAGCTAATGTGGCCCTCCTTCCTTTCCGGGCTGCATACCTTCCCTTCCCTTTCCGCATCCCTCCCCGTCCCCCATCTTCGCCCCCCCCCCTCACCTCTGTCTCTTTTCTTCCCTTTCTCACCCTCTGGGAGTATGGTTTGTGCCTACGTCCGGAGACGGACGCTCGAAACTGTTCCAAATTCCTTGCTTTTACACTTGCAGGTCTTCGTCCTTCCTCTGTCCTTCTCTTTTCCTTCCCTCTTCTCCTTGCCCTTTTCTCCGCTGCGGCGTTTGAGACCCCCCTTTTCTTTCCTTTCCCTTTCTCTTTTTTCCTCCCTGTGCGTGTCTGAAGGCCGACCCACGCACTTCCATGCGCAGCCGGTGACGGGGTAACGCGTAATTCCCCGCCCCGGGTAGACAGGTAGGACACGTACGTACCCCCTGGTAACGGCCAGGCCCAGGGAGGGGTGATTACCCGAGCTGATACCTTCCGAAAGTGCCGATTGGTCCCTCCGTCCGTTTGTCGGGAGGTGTGACCTGAGGTGTGAACAATCACCTAAGGCGGGTGTGCCCTCGGTGAGGGCCCCCACAAGGGAGGAGCGCGCCATCGGAGACGCCGGTAATCATGGGGGATTCTTCCGCAATGGTTTCCTCACCTTCCACTATGTCTGCTCACAAACGTAAGTTCACTGAGTCTCAGCCACAGACGCTTCTTCCATCGTTGCCACAGTTCCTTGTTGTTTCTCGGTCTGACGAAGGTCACGACTTTTCCATGGTCAACCCTTTCATTATTCAGAAAGGTGTCGACGCAATTGCGGGTCCTGTAAAGTCTTGTTACAGATTACGGAATGGTACCCTGTTGTTAGAAACACACAGTGCCCTCCAGGCTCAAAAATTGCTGCGTACTTCTCTGCTCCACACCTTCCCTGTCCGGGTGGAACCGCACCGTACCTTAAATTCCTCGCGTGGAGTCGTTTATACACGCTCCCTCGATGGATTGTCTGACGAAGAAATTCAGCACTACCTGTCTGACCAGGGCGTCACCGCTGTTCATCGGGTTATGAAAAGGGTTGACTCGAACATCATTCCAACCCGCACTGTCTTCTTGACATTTCACAAAGTTCAACTCCCATCAAAAATCAAAGCAGGCTATGAGATAATTTCCGTTCGCCCTTATGTCCCAAACCCTACGCGTTGCTATCGATGTCAGCGGTTCAATCACACCAGCCAGTCCTGTTCCAATCCGGCCAAATGTGTTATGTGTGGCAAGGATGCCCATGAGGGTGCTTGTCCACCTCCATCCCCTCACTGCATCAACTGTATGGGTGACCACGCTGCTTCTTCTCGAGATTGCCCCGTTTTTAAGGATGAAAAGCTCATCCAGGAAATAAGAGTGAAGGAAAAGGTGTCGACCTTTGCTGCTCGAAAGTTACTCGCCAGTCGACAGCCCACCGTGCCTCAGAAAGGAAAATACAGCACTGTCCTTGCTTCTCCTCGGCCAACAAAGGAGGCGGCCACGCAGACTTGTGACCTCACATTTAGTACCACGGTCGTCAGATCGGCCAGCGCAAAGATCGCCCGTTCAACCTCACCACTTTCGCCTGCCCACTCTATGGCTCACCCTTCGTCGGGTTCTGCTAAATCTCGAGCCCAAAAGTCAGACGCCAAGTCTTCGAAAAAAGAGTATTCTCGTGAAGAGTTTTTACGTACTGCAACTTCACAACCATCGGTTCCTCCTTCATCTAAACATCATACCTCCAAGAAGGCTACGAAGAAACACAGTTCCTCTCCTTCTCCGCCAAGGCGTGTCCCATCTACAGCACCTCCTGGCGGAAATCGCCCTCGGCCATCTTCTGTGTCGCCGAGGCGCACTGCTGGTGGCCGGTCAACTGGCCGATCGTTGGTGGCAGGAGCTGCTCCTGACCAACCTATGGATAAGGATCTTCTGCCTTCGACTGAATGCCATTCCATGCTGTCAGTCGCAAGCTCTGAGCAGTCGTTGAGTTGACAGCACCCTTGGTCACGTTTCTCCATTTTCTGTTCACCCTATGTCCATTATCCACTGGAATATCCGCGGCATTCGCGCCAATCGGGATGAATTGTCGATCCTCTTACGATCCTACTCGCCGGTCATCATCTGTCTTCAGGAAACCAAGCTGCGTCCCCATGACCGCTTTGTTCTCCCTCATTTTCAGTCCGTCCGATATGACCTCCCCTCTGTTGAAGGCACTCCAGCCCATGGAGGACTCATGATTCTGCTCCATGATACTCTCCATTATCACCCAATCCCCTTAAACACTTCCTTCCAAGCTGTCGCCGTCCGTCTTTCCCTTTCTGGATACACGTTCTCTCTTTGTACGGTATACATTCCATCGTCTACACCAATGGCACGAGCTGATCTCCTTTATCTTCTTGATCAGCTTCCACCCCCCTATTTGCTGGTTGGGGACTTCAATGCCCACCACCCGCTTTGGGGATCTCCACATCCTTGTCCACGTGGCTCACTATTGCTAGACGTCTTCCACCAAGCGGATCTAGTCTGCCTCAACACTGGGGTCCCCACATTTTTGTCTGCCTCCACGGCAAATTTATCTCATTTGGACTTTGCGGTCGGTACTGTTCCGCTAGCTCGGCGCTTCGAATGGTTCGCCCTTGATGATACACACTCGAGTGACCACTTTCCATGTGTTCTTCGACTGCAGCCTCAACTGCCATATATGCGCTCGCGACGCTGGAAGTTTGCCCAAGCCGATTGGGCACTTTTTTCGTCGCTAGCGACATTCGATGACCGTCGCTTTCCCAGCGTCGACGATGAGGTCACACATTTTACCGACGTTATTCTCACAGCTGCGGAACGTTCAATACCACGCACCTCCGAATTGCCCCGGCGCCCCCCAGTTCCTTGGTGGAACGAGGCATGCCGTGACGCAATACGTGAGCGGCGACGTGCTCTTCGCATTTTCCGTCACCATCCAACTTTGGCCAACTGTATCCGATATAAGCAGCTCCGTGCGCGATGCCGTCGCGTCATCCGCGATAGCAAGAAGGCAAGCTGGAAATTCTTTACTAGCTCATTTAACACCTTCACTCCCTCCTCGGAAGTTTGGAGTCGGCTTCGAAGGTTCTCAGGCGCGCCTAGTTTCTCCCCGGTCTCTGGGCTCACTGTCGCGCATGATACCTTAGTGGACCCCGTCGCAATTTCTAACTCATTGGGTCAGCACTTTGCTGAGATTTCGAGCTCTTCAAATTACCCGCCAGCGTTTCTCCCGAAGAAACGTGCAGCGGAAGTGCGACATCTTGCTTTCTCCTCTCAAAATCGCGAAAGCTACAATACTGTTTTCTCCATGCGCGAACTCCAACATGCACTCTCTTCTTCTCGCTCCTCCGCCCCAGGACCGGATGGTATCCATGTCCAAATGTTGCTGCATTTATCAACCCATAGCCTGCGTTACCTCCTTCGCCTTTATAATCGAATTTGGACCGACAGTACCTTTCCCAGGCGATGGCGGGAAGCTATTGTTCCCGTTCCGAAACCTGGAAAGGACAAACATCTCCCATCTAGTTATCGCCCCATTTCTCTCACGAGTAGTGTCTGTAAGGTTTTGGAGCGTTTGGTGAATTACCGTTTAGCTTGGTGGCTGGAATCCCGCAGTCTTTTAACACCAGCCCGATGCGGATTCCGACAGCATCGTTCTGCCGTTAACCATCTTGTTGCTCTCTCCACTTATATCATGAACAATTTCCTCCGGAAACGCCAAACGGTAGCAATATTTTTTGATCTGGAGAGAGCATACGATACCTGTTGGAGGACAGGCATCCTCCGCACACTGTTCTCTTGGGGCTTTCGAGGCCGGCTGCCCCTTTTTCTTCGCGAATTTATGGCAGAGCGCACTTTTAGGGTGCGGGTCAACACTACTCTCTCCCGTACTTTCTCCCAAGAAAACGGGGTACCCCAGGGCTCCGTGCTGAGTGTTGTACTGTTTGCCATCGCCATTAATCCAATTATGGATTGTCTCCTTCCTGATGTCTTGGGCTCCCTCTTTGTGGACGATTTTGCGATCTACTACAGCTCTCAACGGACCAGCCTTCTTGAAAGACGTCTTCAAGGATGTCTCGATCGCCTCCACTCGTGGAGCATCGAAACCGGCTTCCGTTTCTCACCCAGTAAGACCGTTTGTGTTAATTTTTGGCGACGTAAGGAGTTTCTTCCGCCCTCCTTACATCTAGGTCCTGTCAACCTTCCGTTTTCCGACGTCGCTAAATTCTTGGGTCTTATGTTTGACAGAAAACTGTGCTGGTCCTCCCACGTTTCCTATCTTTCGGCTCGCTGTCTGCGTTCCCTTAACACCCTCCGTGTCCTGAATGGTACCTCTTGGGGAGCGGACCGAATGGTCCTTCTCCGCCTCTATCGCGCCTTAGTGCGCTCGAAATTGGATTATGGAAGCATAGTCTACTCCTCTGCTCGGCCGTCTATTCTTCGGCGTCTCGACTCTATCCACCACCGTGGATTACGTTTAGTGTCTGGTGCTTTTTACACCAGCCCTGTGGAAAGCCTTTATGCTGAGACTGCTGAACCTCCGCTGTCCAATCGGCGGGCAGTCCTTCTGAGTCGTTATGCTAGCCATCTGTCTTCCATGCCTGCTAATCCAGCCCATGACCTTTTTTTCGACGCCTCCTTTGATGTCGGGTATGCAGGCCGCTCCTCCTCCCTCCTGCCCCCGGGAGTTCGCTTCCGTCAACTGCTCCATTCTCTTTCCTTCCGCTTTCCTAAAACCTTCTTGACAACTTGGGGTACAGCACCGCCTTGGCTCCGTCCCCGGATCGACTTGCTCAGAGACCTATGTCAATTTCCCAAGGATGGTACCCCTACACTTGTTTACCGTCGGGCATTTGCTGCTCTATGTGCACAAATGACGGAAGCCACATTTATTTACACCGATGACTCGAAAACATCGTTAGGTGTAGGGAGTGCCTATATTGTTGGCGACACCCCAAATCACTTTCGGCTTCCCGACCAGTGTTCGGTTTATACTGCGGAGCTTTATGCTATTCTCCAGGCTGTCCACTACATCCGCCGCCATCAGCGGATACAGTACGTATTCTGCTCAGATTCTCTCAGCTCTCTCCTAAGTCTCCAAGCTCTTTACCCTGTGCACCCTCTGGTCCACCGGATTCAGGACTGTCTGCGCTTGCTCCACCTGGGGGGCGTCTCAGTGGCGTTCCTCTGGCTCCCGGGACACGCTGGTATCTGTGGAAATGAGGCGGCCGATATAGCGGCCAAGGCTGCAGTCTCTCTTCCTCGGCCAGCTATTCAGTCTCTTCCGTTTACCGATCTACGGAGCGGTTTATGTCGCCAAGTTGCTCATTTATGGCATGCGCATTGGTCAACACTTCCGCATAATAAATTGCGGGAAGTGAAAGCCCTTCCTTGCGCTTGGACCTCTTCCTCCCGAACGCGTCGTCGGGAGGAGGTAATTTTAGCTAGACTCCGGATAGGGCACTGTCTTTTTAGTCATCGACATCTTTTAAGCGGTGATCCTCCCCCACTCTGTCCCCACTGCTCTCAGCTGTGGACGGTCAGACACCTTTTAATTGAATGCCCCTATTTTAATCCGTTACGCTCCCGTCTACAGCTATCGCCTGATCTATCGTCGATTTTAGCAGATGACACGCGCTCAGCTGACCGCGTTCTCCAGTTTATTAGTGACAGTGAAATGACGTCAGTCATTTGAAGCTTTTTTTGGGGGACAACCAACCCCTTTCTATAGTGGATTTTTAAGCATTCCTTCTGCCTTTAGTTTCTCAAATTTTATGACTTTGTTCCCATTGCTGCTGATTTTAAATTTCGTTTTTTTTCCTGTTTTCTACGTCACGGGCTGGGCGCTAATGACCATAGAAGTTTTGCGCCCTAATACCACAAACAAAAAAAAAAAAAAAAAAAAAAACTGCTGGATCCCAATACGCAGAACCATTGACCTATTTCGTTTCAAAGACGGACCAAACAATCTTAAGCAGGTGGTCATAACGTTTTGGTTAATCAGTGTATGTGATACCAGGCACAGACCTAGAGATATAGTTGGCTACAGAAGTGCATCGGACAAATAGTTCTTAGAAGCACGTCCTATCTGTAGGAGAGGATTGCCCTGTTGAAAAATGACCCCCAAAATACTGTGGCATGATATTGAACAGAAGAGGGCTCAAGAGGTGTATGACGTACCTTTATGACTGCCAGTCAAGGCATGAACCTTGTGGTTCCCCAAAGATAACACAGATGTGTGTCTCTAAACATTGGAAGAATGGGACCTGTCTCCAGGTCATCAGCACAATATTCACTGATGATGGAAAACACGAAGTGCGGAAGCGCAATTCATTGGTGAGGACAATGGAAGGCCATTGATCAGCAGTCAATGCTTCCCAGTCACCCCACAGCCTAGGCATTGTACAGTGATTCCCTAGGCCATCTGTTGATGGTCTCTCACCAATGGTTTGGAAGGACGTTCTCAGTTGGCACACGCAGATGTGAAGGGTTTATCATGTGCCTGGTGCACAATATTTCGATCCTACCTTGTGTTTAACCGTTGTCGACCGCAACCTTGAGAACGAGCCTGCCCTTAAATTTCCATACAGTCCAACATCAGGCGACTGTCATATCCGAATGCTCCCCAAATCTGGTTATTGCACGGTTCGACCATATAGTGAAATAGTGACCCAAACTGATGCCCCATCAAACTCTTTCAGTCGGGAAATACTGTATCATACGAGCACGCGGCATCTCTGTGTGCGCCACAGTCATCACTCAACACCCTCCGCTCTTCACTCCCCTTATACACTGTTCAGCCAGGACATTATGGCCACCTATCTGACAGGCGGTATGACCACCTCTGGCACGGATAACAGCGACAACATGTCGTGGCATGGAAGCATTGAGGCCTGGGTATGTCGCTGGAAGGAGTTGGCACCACATCTACACACACACACACACACACACACACACACACACACACACACACACACACACACACTTCCTCAAACCACTCCATCACACACTGTGCCTCGTCACATGGTGCATTATCTTGTTGAAAAATGCCACTCCTGTCAGTAAAAAATCATCATCATGAAGGGCTTGAGGCGTAGCGCCGTATAACGATCCTGCCTTGGAGGCGGTTAAGTGGGAGATGTGTCTCAGAGCTGGATAGTGACAGATGGTGACGCGAGACTGGGCGCACACGTAGTTTATGTATCAGCCGATAGAGGGCAATATTGGATAGGGGGACTGATTTTAATTTCGATTGTGCCCACTATAGTGCACTAAAGTAATATAATGTTTTTCATAAACTGCTCTAGTATTTTCATAAAGTGTTATGTAAAATGTTATGAAGGTGTTTTAGCAGTATGAAAGACGCGCGGCTGTAGTTTAAGGTTAATATGAAGATAATTGTTTAACGAGTTATGTAGTAGGATTTAGTGTGGGAGCATTTCGAAGAAGTATGAATATGGACCAAGGGGATTTTTGTAGAATAGATTTGTAAAGTAAGTTTATGGTAAAGGGAAAGTTAATTCAGGTATAAATAAAAATAGTAAATGACTTTACGCATAAAAAAACTGCAGCATATTAGATAATTACGTCGGTAAAAAGCGCAGTCGTTAGGTTTACTATTTTGCGATTGGTTATTGATGAAAAGCGTGGATTGACGCGGGAGAATGTTGTTTTGCTATTGGCTGTTGAGTAAACTGACCAATGGTAAAGCAATATTCTCGGCGCGCCTTTCTCTGCTGGTAGAGAAGACTTAGCGTATTCTAGAGAAGAGTCGGAGCCTAGCCGTGAAACAGTTCGGACGTGTGTAGTAGTAGCTCCGATGAAAATAATGAATTGCCGGATCTAGCAGTGTTTCATACATCAAAAGTGTTGTAAAGTGACGGCATAATTATTTCGATGGCCGTGAAGAAATTTCGGAATTTTTAAGTGAATTTTGTGACGAGGAAAGACATATATTCGGCGTGGCGTATTGAGCACGTCGGAGGATAAAAACTGTGACTGCATTTGGTACCGACAGACTTAATATTTGGCGAGCATTCTCAATCAAAAACAATCAGTATTTTTGTAGCTATTACGTTTTCGGGAAATGCAACACCATAAATTTGCTAAGGTGAGTGAAAGGGATTGTGATTTGTGAGTGATGTGTTAAGACTGACACGGGCTTGGCAGTGACACTTGTTCACCTAAGTTTCAGAATATATTAATTGAGGACAAAATTTCCAACCTTTCATTTCGTGTGAAAACCATCTCCCGAAACGTAGATTAATGACTTTAATTGCAGTCTGGTTCACGTCGAAGTACAGTAGGTTTCACTCGGCTTCCCTACTTATGATATGCTGAGACAATGTTCACAGGTAGGTGCAGGTACGTCGTAAAGGGACGGAAGGAACCGCGCCGGCGCTGGCTGTACGTGGTCGATACTCGTTGGCCGTCATGGTGGCTTGAAAGAGCTCCACTGGACCGATGGATTCCCACGTGAATGGCCCCAGAGCCGCAATCAGCTTGACCTAAGCCCTCAAGTACAGATGTCAAGGAGGATTTCCCCTGGAACATGATGGATGCGCGCTCTCCAGTTGGAATGATGAAGGGATCGGAATTCAAATAAATGGCTCTAACCACTATGGGACTTAACATCTAGGTCCCTAGACTTACAACTACTTACACCTTACCAACCTAAGGACTTGCATGGTACCAGAGGGAGCTGTAGAGGGCAAAAGCTGTAGAGGAAGGTAGAGACTGGAATACATCCAGCAAATGATTGAGGAAGTAGGTTGGAAGTCCTACTCTGAGATGAAGTAGTTGGCACAGGAGGGGAATTCGTGGCGGGCCGCATCAAACCAGTCAGAAGACCGATGACTCGAAAAAACAAAAAGAGCCATGAAGGTAGCAAGAGCAAAATATAAAATGGTTCAAATGGCTATGAGCACTATGGGACTTAACATCTGAGGTCATAAGTTCCCTACAACTTAGAATTACTTAAACCTGACTAACCTAAGGACATCACACACAACCATGTCCGAGGCAGGATTCGAACCTACGATCGTAGCGGTCGCGCGGTTCCAGACTGAAGTGCCTAGAACCGCTCGGCCACAACGGCCGGCAAACTGTAAAATATACGCAACGAAAGATTCTTTACGACTTGTGCAGAAACCAGACGGCAATTATAGGACACCACGACCATGAAAGGAAAGCTGTGATTGAGAAGGGAGTGAGACAGGCTTGTAGCCTATCGCAGATGTTATTCAATCTGTTCTCTGAACATGCAGTGAAAGAAACCAAAGAAGAAACTGAAGTAAGAGAAAGTATGGGAAGAAGAATTAAAAACTTTGAGGTTTGCCGTTGACATTGTAATTCTCTCAGAGACAGCAAGAGCTTGGAACAGATGTTGTACGGAATGGACATCGTCCTGAAAAGAGTATGTAAGATGAGCATCAACAAAAGCAAAACACGGATAATGGAATGTAGTCGAATTAAATCAGGTGAGGCTGAGGGAATTAGATTAGAAAACGGAACACTTGAAGTAGTAGACGAGTTTTGCTGTTTGGGCAACGAAATAACTGATGAGGACCGAAGTGGAGAGAATATAAAATTTACACTGGCATTGGTAAGAAAACGTTTCTGAAGAACTGAAATCTGTTAACCTCGAATATCGATTTAGATGTTAGGAAATCTTTTGTGAAAGTATTTGTATGGAGTGTAGCCATGTATGGGAGTGAAACTTGGACGATACACAGTTTAGAGAAAAAGAGAACAGAAGCTTTTGAAACGAGGTGCTACAGAAGAATGCTGAAGATTGGTTGGGTACATCACGTAACTAATGAGGCTGCACTGAACAGTAAAGAAATCTGTGGCATAACATCAATAGAAGACGGAATCGATTGATAAGACACATGAGAGATCCGGGATCACCAATTTAGTATCGGAGGAAGAGTGGTGGGTAAAAGTCGCAGAGGGAGACCAAGAGGTGAACACAGTAAGTAGGATGTAAGTATCCGTAGTTAATCGGAGGAGACATACATAGGACAGAGTATTATGGAAAGCTGCATCAAACCGTTGTTCGGATTGAAAACAACTACTACTGAAATATACTGATTATTCCTTGCTACTGTAGTGTTATCTTGAAGCTGTGAGAAAGGAGGACAGGCGTTCCAAGGCGCGGAAGCAGAGACGATGCTGAGGGCAGACGAAACTAGGAGAGATATTGTTACATAAAGTAAACAGTAATGGGAGAGCCTTGCGAAAGTGCAGACGCCCTCAGACTCGGTCCCAGAGCGTTAGTTACTCTTGAAGGAATTAACATGTAGCTTCATATGTCGTCTAGACGCTGTGGTAGGTTGCCACCGAGGACTTTGTAACCAATAAGCACGTACTAGTGTATAAAGCCAGCTTGATACCAGCCCTGAGAACAGCAACGTCAGTAGACTCACAAGGGTTAGAAAGAGAGGAAAAACGCCAAAAAACTGTTGACCCGGGAGTCCCTACTCCGTGGAGCCCGAGGGGCGGGGCTAAATGACGTATAACAATAACGTTGCAAGCCTTATTTAGCAGAGCAGTTACGTTTAGCTTTCAGCTGAACAATGTTGATACCAAATACGGACTTAGTGCACTGCATTAACACCCCCGCCTAAGGAGCAGTAGAGGAGACCTAACTAAACCGTGATTGGCAGGCACCTGCAAGAGACCTACGGGATTGGCTGAGTGGCTTTAAGTGGGAAAAAAGTGCCCCCATGCGACTCTTTAAAACCCCTAGATTCCGTATTTTGGCGGAGTTCTCAGACGATCTGGGCGCCGAATCCGCGTCCGTCGACTCCAGCCTCGGTCCAGCTCCGCGTAAGTCTTCTCTCTCTCTCACTTGGAGGGCCTCAGTGAACAGTGTCACATTCATTACGTTTTGTTTTGCAACTAAGTTGTTGCCTTAAGATGCTGCTAGTGTTTTCTAATGTGGCTTGCATCCACTCCTAGGACTTCTGCACTGGCTTCTGTTGTAACAGTGTTATTCATGCTTTTCCTAACCCTAGAACTAGCCTCCAGTGTATTAGTTAGTCCCGTCTGGAATAATCAACTATTTCAAACCCTGTTTGTCAGAGTGTCTCCACAAGGAGTTCCCTACCGAGTCTCACCACGTGCATTTCTAGTAAATGCCTGTGCTAGTGTTGGCTCAGATAGAAGAAAACAAATGCCTTCACTGTGAATTCTCCTTCTGCCTTCTGCTCCGTACCGCACCGGAGTGCAGACTGACCAGCATCTCCTTTTTCTCTCTCCAACCTACGTCAGGACACGACACTACAATCATCATGTTATAAGGGTAAAGAATTGTAAACACGATAAATCTCAGCAAAACTATTTGATAAATTCCAAATAGAAATCCTCGTAAATGTGTCCCGGTCTCCACTAACGTCAATGGTCGACCACTTTCAATTTCAGGGTAGCTTTCCTTATTGATAACATTTATCATCCAGGATCTCGTGCATTTGCTAGCACTACGGCCGTGATTTCGACAACTCAAAACTGGTACGATTCCATGCTGTGCACCAACTAAAGGTTACGAATTTTCTGAAATAAGACCGTCTTGGTTGCAAATTGTTTATCTATTTATTGGCAATGATGCGTTTCGCCCTTGTGGGGCATGTTCAGATTAACGTAAGAAGTATTGTGGTAAACCAACGTCGGTCCTTTAATGTCAGCATGTGGAAGGTAAAAATTATGACGACAGGAGTACGTCACCTAATTATCTTTATCTTAATGCCATGTAGCTGACATTAAAGGATGGATTATGGCTCACCACATTACTTCTTACGTTAATCTGCAGATGCCCCACAAGGGGGAAACGCGTCATTGCCAATAAATAGACAAAACTGTTTGCAGCCAAGACAGTCTTATTTCAAGAAAGGATTTCGACAGTTATTGTCCCATGTCCTTCCACAGATACATCATCAGTCCGAAGACGTTGTCCAGCACGTATGCATTCAGAGGGAACACAACAGCTCTTGTAGTTCCGCACTCTGAAAGGGAGTGTGAGAATACTGTGCGAGCTGGGCGTAATTCTGTTCGAACTGTGAAGCTCATAAATTGGTGATTTACGCCCGGCAGCGCGCGGCCGCGCGTTACGCACAACGCAGCGGCGCCGACCGCCACACAAATACGCCAAGGCCTGCAGCCTAACACAATTGACTTGATTACGCGCCGCATGGAAATTCGATTATTTCGCGCTCTATCGCGTTGCCGCGTAGAATGGAATCCCCGAGTCGTTTCCCGCGCCCAGCATTTGCAGAGAGAGCGCACAGAGGAATGGACGCCACAGCCGGGCCAGACGCGAATGAGGGGGAGGGGTGGGGGGAGGGAGGGAATCAGTTTACTACCGCCCGCCTGGGACGCGACTCTGAGGCTCTCGGGAAATAAAAATCTCGCCCAGCGGGCAGCGACGCCGACCGTTACTCACAGCGCGCAATCCGCTCTGTCGGCCTCGCGTCATACGTGTGAATTACGCCGCGATGGCGCCAGACAATGAAATGTCTCGGCCGGGACAAAGCGCGACAGTGTGTCCTCCGGCTAGCGTCGCAACTACTCTCCACCCCCACCACCACCACCTCATCCCAACCACTAGGCTGATTGGACAGTAGCGGCCAATTGCAGGCAACTGCACGGTGTTCGCTTCGCCACCCTGCCCGCTACAATCCCACCTTCTCATTCCCGCTGACCCTCTCTAGCCCTTGCCCCACCGCAATATAACAATAAACCAATTCCACCGCATTATTATTGCCTTCGCTCCCGCCTCCGTGTTCTCGCCCTCGCCCGACCCGCCATCAAATGCTAGCTCGTTATGGGTCGCCACCACAACTGTGCAATAGCGCACTCGGGAGGGCCCTTTTGTGGACGCAGCCGCACGCTTCTTGCTACTCCCGAGCGGCACGAAGTACCACTGAATCCCCTGGCGAACTCTGAAAGCAAGGAGACGTTTTTCAGTCATTACTGTGGTCTTAGCTATTACGATGACATGTTTACACCTGTGACACTCAAGAAGTCTTTAAGGAGGTGTTTCATTTCACGTGTTCCTCAGGCTATAGTTATAGGACCATCAATGTTCAAATCCTAGAATGAGATTTACACATTGCTGCGGAGTGTGCGCTGATATGAAACTTCCTCGGCAGATTAAAACTGTGTGCTGCACCGAGACTCGAACTCGAGACCTTTGCCTTTCGCGGACAAGTGCTATACCAACTTGCTCTTCGTAGAGCACTTGCCCGCGAAAGGCGAATGTCCCCAGTTCGAGTCTAGGTCCAGCACACAGTTTTAATCTGCCAGGAATGTTTCGTATCAGCGCGCACTCCGCTGCAGAGTGAAAATGTCATTCTGGAAACATCCCCCCCCAGGCTGTGGCTAAGCCATGTCTTCACACTGTCCTCTCTTTCAGGAGTGCTAGTTCTGCTAGGTTCGCAGGAGAACTTCTGTAAAGTTTGGAAGGTAGGAGACGAGGTACTGGCAGAAGTAAAGCTCTGAGGACGGGGCGTGAATCGTGCTTGGGTAGCTCAGTTGGTGGAGCACTTGCCCGCGAAGGGCAAAGGTCCCGAGTTCGAGTCTCGGTCCGGCACAGTGTTTTAATCTGCCAAGAAAGTTTCAATGTTCAAATGGCTCTAAGCTCTATGGGACTTAACATCTGAGGTCATCAGTCCCCTAGACTTAGAACTACCTAAACCTAACTAAGGACATCACACACAACCATGCCCGAGGCAGGATTCGAACCTGTAGCCCTAGCAGCCACGTGATTCCAGACTGAAGCGCCTAGAACCCCTCGACCACAGCGGCCGGTGGACCATCAATGTGCCTGCCGAAACACTGGCTCACCTGCAATGATGTTTCCGTTAGTGGCGTTAAAAAGATGTAATGGAAGTCTTTCATTTCATGTGTTGCTATAGAAAATCTGCCTGATATGCAGTTAAAAACATTTAATTTTGTGGTACTGAAGAAGTGTAATGGAAGCGCGTGATTTCACATTTTCGTCAGTGGATGGTTCTAGGACCATCAGTGTTCCTGCAGAAAACCAGTCTTATCCACAGTGAGACCTATACTTTCATGGCACTCAAAGTTTCCATGCTAATCTTTTATTTAAGGTTTTCCAATCTGTTTAGTTATAGACGCACACATCTAACGTGAGAAAATCAATCTTGTCTGTGATGATTAATTCTTACTTCTGTGGTACTGAGAAATCTTTATTGAAATGTTTTATGATTAGTGTTCGGTAGCGCACTTAGTTCTACGGCCGTTAACATTCCTGCAGTAAACCACTCTTACCTCCAACAGCACATTTTCCTATTTACACTATATATGTATCCATTCAGATGTTTTATGTCTTGCTTCTGGGACTGTTAAAGTTCTTGCAAAAATAACTGTTCTGACATTTTCTTCTCTCCCACACACTTTCAGAGTGCTCTGGTTGGTGTCGAATGGCTCACAAATGTTCTGTGCCACGTTGATTAAGTGTATGTGCATTAGGATAGCCTCGGTCTCGTGAACTGACATATGCCCAGGACAGCAGTGGGCTGACCACATGCCCCTCCATATCCGCATCCAGTGACGCCTATGGGCTGAGGATGACACGGCGGCCGGTCGGTGCTGTTAGGCCTTTATAACCAGTACGGGCGGACTTTTAGTTTTTTTATTTTTATTTTTAGGAAAGCCTATCACATAAAGCAATAGCTTTAGGCGTCATCCCAGGTTATAATCTAAAAGACATACTGGAGAAGTGTGCACGCCTCTGAAGTGGTCTTTCCCTGTCTACCTACCTTTCACAGTTGCATAATTAAACACAAATGGAATAATGCGACTTAAATGTGCTGTAGCTCCATCCTGCGTAAGCCACATTCTTCATCAGATTTGTAAGGCTGACTTCTGAATAAAACACTCACAGACAGCATTTATAAGACAGGATGGCAGAGATCATGGACCAACCACCCACTCACTGGCGGTTTCAACATAGGCACTGAAATTAAACAGCCGTTGTTGTCTATCCTGATAGGCACTAAGAGGATATTCAGACGAACACAAAGGCAGTGAAAGTGAATGTACGGGCCGAAGGAACTTTTTTGGCGTGTTCTCAACAGTGTCTGGCTTTACTTTTTGGTAAAGATTTCTTTCACTAATAATTCGAAAACGAAAAATTTAAAACCATTTTGGTCAAATTGAAACCACTAGTGGGACCACAACCGATTATTATTGAGGTAGGGAACCAGTGGTCGGAAATGCGTATTGGTTGTGTTATGGACACCACACCTTACAACGGGGGGCTAAAAACCCTTGGGTCCCAGTATCTGCACACGTTCTTTGTAACAGAGGTATAATACATGTTCCACCAGTACTCTCCACACTGCATCCTACGAAGTGTGCGTTCCACGGGTAAGTTGACGCGTGCTTATTGCTGCGTGGTGGACCACACGATTCAGCACCATCTCCTCAAACATAACAACTTAGTTCATGGTAACTGTCCAAAGTGACGACCGCCAATGTCAGTGCACCCATGGCAACCGTGCATGAAATCCGGCCACACTCTCTGAAAAATCCTTGATGTCTGTTGCACCAGGAAACAGGTAGCTTCTACCCCAGCAAGCAGGTCTTCATCCGTTTCTACGGGAGTTTCATACACCATCGTCTAGACATGAACCCAGAGAACCAATTCCAAGTCTTTGGAACGGCGATCGCACTGGTCATGGTACATGCCTTCCCTTCCAGTCCAAAGATGAGGTGCTGTTCAGGTGCTCGCAGACGTTAACATCGAAGTGGGCTGGTGCACCGTCGTGCCTGAAACCACATCCTTTCGAGGGCAACGAGGGGTACAGTCTCCAAGAAATACGGCAGCACATCTCGCAGGAACGCTAGGTAACGTGGAAAAGTCAAATTAAGATGGGTTGGGTTGTTTGGGGAAGGAGACCAGACAGCGAGGTCATCGGTCTCATCGGATTAGGGAAGGACGGGGAAGGAAGTCGGCAGTGCCCTTTCAAAGGAACCATCCCGGCATTTGCCTGGAGCGATTTAGGGAAATCTTGGAAAACCTAAATCAAGATGGCAGGACGCGGGATTGAACCGTCGTCCTCCCGAATGCGAGTTCAGTGTGCTCAAATTAGGAAGCAGCAAATAAGGTCGTACTAGGAGGTCTCTGACAGTGCCCGCCCATACGCTGACACAGAATCGTTGCTGGTAGCCACCGATGTGGGTGTTGGGATTGCCCCGACCCCAACACGGCTGTTGCAGCCATCACAGGTGAATGAGGCCTCATCCGTGAACAATACAAAGTGTACGAAGTTCGGCACTGCAGCACTGTGGTGGATCGTTCATTGACAGAAGTGAACGGGGGGCTAAAAACCCTTGGGTCCCAGTATCTGCACACGTTCTTTGTAATAGAGGTATAATACATGTTCCACCAGTACTCTCCACACTGCATCCTACGAAGTGTGCGTTTCACGGGTAAGTTGACGCGTGCTTATTGCTGCGTGGTGGGCCACACGATTCAGCACCATCTCCTCAAAGCAGTTATGCAAGTGTAGACCATATATCTCAAAGATACAGTATCGACGGCAATAGACAGATTCATACCGCATAAGTTAATAAGAGACGGGACTGATCCACTATGGTACACAAAACACGTCAGAACACTGTTGCAGAAGCAACGAAAAAAGCATGCCAAATTCAGAAGAACGCAAAATCCCATGACTGGCTAAGTTTCACGGAAGCTCGAAAATTAGTGCGGACGTCAATGCCATATGCTTTTAATTGTTTCCACAATGAAACGTTGTCTCAAAATATGGTAGAAAACCCTAAGAGATTCTGGTCGTCAGTAAAGTACAGCGTGACAGCGATGGAAATGTTACAGATGATGGTGCCTCTAAAGCGGAGTTATTAAATACAGTTTTCCGTAATTCCTTCACGAAAGAAGACGGAGTAAATATTCCTGAATTCGAAATCAGAACCGCTGTTAGCATAAGTGACATAAAAGTAGTTATCTTAGGTGTTGCGAAACAAATCACAAGGAAGGCAAGTCTTCCGATCCAGATGATATAGCACTCAGAGTATGCAGACAATAAGCCTTTCTTGGCAATCATGTATAACCACTCACTTGACGAAAGGTCTGTTCCTAAAGACTGGAAAGTAGCGCAGGTCACACCAACATTCAAGAAAGGAAATAGGAGTAACTCATTGAATTACAGACCCATACCACTGACCTCAATTTGCAGTAGGATTTCGGAGCATATACCGTACTTGAACCTAGGAGAAATGACTTATTGATGCATAACCAACACGGATCCAGAAAATATCGTTCTTGTGCATCATAGCTAGCTCTTTATTCCCAGTAAGTAATGAGTGTTGTCGACAAGGAATCTCCGATCGATTCCTTATTTCTAGATTTCCAGAAGGCTTTTAATACCGTTCCTCACAAGCGCCTATTAATCAAATTGCGTGCGTATGGAGTATCGTCTCAGTTGTGTGACTGGATTCGTGATTTCGTCTCAGAGGGGTCACTGTTCGTAGTGACAGACGGTAAATCATCGAGTATAACAGAAGTGATACTTGGCGTTCCGCAAGGTAGTGTCATAGGCCCTCTGCTGTTCCTGATTTACATAAATGATGTAGGTGATAATCTGAGCAGCCCCCTTAGATTGTTTGCAGATGATGCTGTAATTTACCGTCTAGTAAAATCATCAGACGATCAATTCCAATTACAAAATGATCTAGAGTGGATTTCTGTATAGTGCGAAAAGTGGCAATTGGCAATAAACAAAAAAAAGTGTGAGGTCATCCACATGGGTACTTAAAGAAATCCGGTAAATTTTGGGTTTACGATAAATCGCAGAAATCTAAGGGCTGTCAATTCGACTAAGTACCTAGGAGTTACAATTACGAGCAACTTGAATTGGAAAGGTTACGGAGATAATATTGTGGGGAAGACGAAACAAAGACTGCGCTTTGTTGGCAGAACACTTAGAAGTTGCGACAACCCCACCAAAGAGACAGCCTACATTACACTTGTCCGTCCTCTGCTGGAATATTGCTGCAGGGTATGGGATCCTTACCAGGTAGGATTGACGGAGGAAATCGAAAAGTGCAAAGAAGGCCAGCCCGTTTCGTGTTATCATGCAATGGGGGGTGAGAGTGGCACTGATATGATATGAGAGTTGGGGTGGCAGTCAGTGAAACAAAGGCGGTTTTCTTTGCGGCGAGATCTATTTACGGAGTTTCGATCAGCAACTTTCTCTTCGGAATGCGAAAATATTTTATTGACACCCACCTACGTAGGGAGAAATGATCGTCAGAATAAAATAAGAGAAGTCAGAGCTCGGACGGAAAGATTTAGGTGCTCCTTTTTCCCACTCGCCATTCGAGAGTGGAATGATAGAGAAGTAGTATGAAAATGGTTCGATGAACCCTCTGCCAGGCACTTAAGTGTGAATTGCAAAGTAAGCACGTAGATGTAGAAGTAAAAAGTCTGGTGTTCGGGCTGTATCTGGCGGGAACCCTGGCCGGCTCCCTCTGGCGTGCACCACCGCGTCTCTCGCAACATGGTATCTACGGAGACAAACTTCTTCCAATGAGGATGACGCCTGCGGGGAAAGCATTCTCCCTACATTCGCGCTGGTTTAGGGTACTAATTCTGCCGCAGCCAACATTAAGTGAAAGTCTGCCAGCGCTCTTGACGAGTAACACGTTCCATCTTTGATTACACGTCATACGCTGTACGCAGTAACATACCTCACCATGGATACGTCACAAGCTGTCTGATACAATGGACTACTAACACCAGTGATAATGGCGTGCGTGCAGCACAGATTAAAGCGCCGGTGCGATGCATGCGGTCGTCACATGGCACGTGTGCTATGAAACAAATTGTATACAGTATGTCTGGTGGTCTGGGGTGTATGCTGTTTGTCACTTGCTGCCTGTTACAGTATCCAACAAACACCAGGGCTATTTGCGGGAGTAAGGAAGAACTGCAAGTGCCGTTCCAATACATGGACTGACACCGACGGTCGTCACTTTGAACAATTACTTTGAGCTACGATGTTGTTATGCAGTGTACGCTGTAAAAGTCCATAACTTTAAATGTCCATTTCCCACTACTGGTTCCCTATATCAATAAAAATCTGCTATCGATCCACTATCGCCTGTTTCGATTAAACCCTAAAGATTTCAGACACCCTTTATGTTTAGTTATTGAGATGAAACTGTTTTCTACTTTTGGTGCCGAGTTCGCACAAAAGACTGCGAAAGCATTCCAACTCACCAATAGCTTTTATTGTGAACGTGACGCTCTCTCTTAATTGGTTTTGTCGGTCTGGCTAATGTTTAGCGTTATTTTAAGTTTCAGCGCTTGACAGGTTCTTAAATAAAATCCACTTTATAGATATGTTTTTGTCCGTACTAATTTTGTGTTTTTGCACTTATTTGATTAATATTCTTGCGCTAAATTCCATTTTAAATAATACACTTTTTACCTAATTTGTCTATCGTGTATGTAATTCAGTTATGTAATCGATTTTTGTAAGCACTTTGGTTAGCCCACGCCATTATCTTTAATGTCTACTACTACGGTCGTATGATCTTGCTTCTACGGGTGTGTGTGTGTGTGTGTGTGTGTGTGTGTGTGTGTGTGTGTGTGTGTGTGTGTGACCGACCTGGAGGGCTTACATATCCGTCAGCTGGTATCCATAATTTTCCTGTCCAGCAGACACTGTAGCAAAACTGGGCACTGTGTTCCCGGTTCGAGGTTCCGCAATGCTTTTATTCATCCCATGACAATAGAACGATGGTTCCTTATAATATTTTATCTTAATGCCATATGTGAGCTTTAATGGACGAATGCAGGTTTTCCACAAAAAGTTCAGTTATGGTTAATTGTAGAGACGGTTGCAGAGACTGAAATTTTGCATTCTTTTGTGCCTTTATAGTAACTTCATTTCCCCTATTTTAATCTTCATATAGCTCACTGTTGTTATTTTTCACCCCTAGGCCAATCTCATAACGCCTCAAAAGAGCGAAACGCCTCATTTCCTGTAGACAAGAAAGATTTTGTAAACAATACTCTCTTATCTGAAGAAGAAGTATTTATGATACACTGTACATACATTGCTAAGCCGAAACATTGTGACCACTGTGCACCGAGATGTTTGCTGCCTGGATGGGATAATCACGTGACACGATAAGGAGAATGTGCAAACGGTACAGAGCAAAATGGGGAATAATTCTAGCGCCAATAAGAGCCGAAAATAGAGATACCCTAAGACGTAACTGTTGACGAAAGGCAGACAGACTGTTATATCATGGTGCTGGTTGGCCGCGCCTACCCTTTTTCACAGTGAAGACAAGCCTCTGACCACATTCCGTGATGAATTGTGGACTCCGACATCTTGTTGCCTTCCAGCGTTCCCCAGTCCTTCAGCTACTTCCCATAAATGGGCCTGACAGTAGCACGCGAACAGCCGACCAGTTTCGCTGTTTCCCAGATGCTCGTTCCTAGCTGATGGGCCGTCACAGTATGCCCTTTAATCAGATTGGTTGGTTTAAAAGACGGGGGGGGGGGGGGGGAGGGGGACCAAACTGGTAGTCATCAGTCCCTCGTTTCGATTAACAGAATTCCACCAAGGTGGTAGTAAAATAATCGAGATATACAAAGCACGGCAGAGTTAACGGAGTCCTTAGGGCCATGCGAGAGGTCCAGAAGAAATTTCGGCCTAGGTGTACACCATGGAGATGTACTCGAATGGACCTCAAGGAGAGGTGGTAATGGGAAGGACTCCAGTTAAGACAGAAGGGACCGGACGCGAACGGCAATCGTAAGCCCTATCCTGGCCCGCCGATGTGAGAGATGTACCGCCCTGGTTGGGAAAAGGAGGCGGTAATTCCGATGCGCAGGAGAACTACAAACGTGTGCAACGTAACTGGCGAGCAGCTGTGCATGCCTAACCTTCAATGGAGGGACTCCAGTCTCCACCAGGAAACCGGTCACCCGACTCATTCTAAAAGCTCCCATCATTGGTGCATTGGGTCAAGTAAACGGAACACCGAACTGTAAACCAGAATCCCATAGTCAAGGCGGGATTGACCGAGGGCTCTGTAAAGCTGCTGCAGCGTAGAGCCGTCTGCACCTGAGTTGGTGTTGCTCAAGCACGCGGAGGGCATTAAGGTGCTGCCAGCACTTCCGCTTAAGCTGACGAAGGTGAGGTAGCCAAGTCAATCGGGCGCCGAAAACCATTCCTAAGAATCGATATGCCTCCACTACAGCCAGTCGATCGTCTTTAAGGTAAAGTTCTAGTTCTGGATGAATGGTGCGATGCCGACAGAAATGCATGACACATGACTTCGCGGCTGAAAACTGGAAGCCGTGGGCTACAGCCTATGACTGCACCTTATGAACGGCTTCCTGTAGGCGCCGTTCAGCGACACCAGTACTCGAGCAGCAGTACGAAAAGCAGAAGTCATCTGCATACAGAGTAGGTGAGACCGATGGCCCTACAGCTGCTGCTAGACCGTTAATAGCCACTAAAAATAGAGAGACAATACAGAGCCTTGTGGAACGCCATTCTCCTGAATATGGGGGGAACTATGGGCGAAACCAACTTGGACACGGAAATTACGGAGCGACAGGAAATTTTGGATAAAAATCGGGAGCAGGCCTCGGAGACCTCAGTCATACAATTTGGCAAGGATACGATGTCGCCAAGTCGTGACGTATGCTTTATGTAAGCCAAAAAAGACGTCATCCAGGTGTTGGCGTCCGGAAAAGGACGTTGACACGGTAGACTCGAGGAGGGGGGAGGGGGGGGAAGACACACAAGATTATCAGTGGTAGAGAGACCCTGGCGGAAGCCACCCTGACATGGATCCAGTAGGCCACGTGACTCCAGGATCAAACCCAACTGCCGACACACCATACGTTCCAGCAGCTTACAAAGAAAGTTGAAGAAAGTTGGTCTGGCTGATGGGGCCATATCTGTCCACATCAAGAGGGTTTTTACCGTGTTTGAGCAGCAGAACGATGCTGCTCTCCCGCCTTTACGATGGAAAGACGGCATCGCACCAGATCCAGTTGAAGACGAGAAGATGTCGCTTGTAGTCAGACTAGAGATGTTTAATCATCTGACTGTAGATCTGATCCGGCCCAGGAGCTGTGTCCGGGCAATGTGAAAGGGTGCTGAGCAGCTCCAACTCTGTAAATGGGCGTTATAGGGTTCACTGTGGCGTGTAGTGAACGAGAGGACTTTCCATCTGGTGTTTGATGGTGCGAAAGGATGGGGGTGGTTCTCCGATTCAGAGGCTCAAGCATAGTCCTCAGCAAAGTGCTCGGCAATCGCGTTTGCGTCGGTAGATAACAGGCCATTGATGTTAACGCTAGGGACGCTTGCTGGGGCCTGGTACCCGAAAAGACGTCTGTTCTTCGTCCAGACTTCGGAAGATGATGTATGCCACCAAATGATTGACGCATACCTCTTCTAACACTCCCGTTTCCGTCGTTTTATAAGCTGGCGGACGCGGGCAAGAAGCCACTTAAACGATATTAGGTGCTCTAGGGAAGGGTGCCGCTTATGTCACTGTAGAACTCGCCGACGCTCTTTAATTGCCTCAGCGACTTCCGGCGACCATCCAAAGGGACTGTCTTTCGCCGGGGGCATCCTAAAGAACAAGGGATCGCGTTTTCCGCCGCAGAAACGATCTTTGTAGTGACCTGCTCAATGAGAACATCGATGCCAACATGTGCGGGAGATTCAGCGGTGAGAGCAGAGGTGAAGGCTTCGCAGTCTGCCTTGTTTAAACCCCATCTGTATAGGCATTTATGGGTTTGACGCCAGTGGAGTGTCAGGAAGATGGGGAAGAGGTCAATACCACACAGGTCGTCATGTGAGGCAGAGGTCGAGTTGTGACAGTAAATTTTCGACGTCCGTACCTCTGCCAGTAAGCATGGCGCCACCCCACAAGGGGTTATGAGCGTTAAAATCTCCCAAAAGTAGGAAAGGTTTGATCAATCAGTGCAGCCAATACGTTCAGGGGTACTGCGTCATCGTCATCAGGAGGAAGATATACTTTGCAGACAGTTATTTCCTGCATCGTCCATATCCTGACAGCCACAGCTTCAAGAGAGTTTGGAGGTGCACAGGTTCACTACGTACCGAGTTCAGCACATAGATGCAAACTACTCCTGACACTACTATATTCGCTGCTGTTCCTGTAATGTCCGTTATTGCCATTGAGGGCAGTGCAGAAAGCAGGTGTAAAGCTTGACAGTTGCTTTAGATCGGCCAGGTGGAGCAAGAAACAGCCGCAATTCCGCTGGAGGATCACATGATCGTGAGACTGGGAAGACATGAAACTCTGAGGCAGTCCACGCCTCAGTGTCACCTGCTGCCACCAGATGAGTACCTGTGCGACCGACACCTATTGTGTCCCAGGGCCCAGCGAGATTAAGGTCCTCAGCGGACTCCAGAATCTCCACCACATCCTCAGGCACGGAGCTTGCAGGTAGTGGTGATGTGGGTGCCACCACAGAGCCTTGGTTCTTGGGAGTCTTTCTATTTATGTTTCTTGTGCTGCTCCTGAGGTTTGTCCGCCTGGGAGGGCTTCACTGATTCAGTCTCAGGGACAGAGGAGGACTGTGAAGTCCTACGACCAGCTACTTGTGGCTGCTTCAGCCACTTGTGGGTTTCGGCTTTGCCACTGGTAGGAACCTGGGAAGGGAGTGACCAAAGGGCTCCCTTCCTGACGAGAGGAGCCACACACCACTTCTCTAGCCTAGAAGTGGCGACTGACGTCCACAATAGTTGGGGGGGGGGGCGTCAATCCTAAATTAGGTTGTGCAGGAGCAATAGGGAGGAAAGTGCCCCCCCCCCCCATCAAGGAGGCAGGTGGAGTCTGACGACTCAGACCCAACTGTATGCAGTGGAACATGGTAGAACTGTTGTCGTAGTGGTGGTATAGGTTAACGCCATACCCACAAGGTGTGGCCTTGCATATTTTCTCTTAGCCTCAGTGGTCCAGGGTCTTGTATTAGATTTCCTTTCTTTCTTTCTGGAGAATCCTGCAGTATAGCGAGCAAGGTGAATGGTGCTCTCCACAGTTGACACAGATAGGAGGCAGGGCACAGGGAGTATTGGGATGTGCCACTTAAAGCACTCCATCAGGGGACCTTACATCACAGTGGTGGACCATCACCTTGACCTTCTCGGGTAATGTGTCACCCTCACAGGCCAAGATGAAGGCACCAATGGCAACCTCATTATCCCTTGGACTCCGATGGACACACTGGACGAAATGGACACCTCACCGCTCTAAATTGGTGCACAGCTCATCATGAGACTGTAAAAGAAGGTCCCTGTGAAATATGATACTCTGGACCTCATTTAAGCTCTTATGGGGCGTGATGGAAACAAACATACCTGAACTTGTCACAGGCGAGTAGTTCCAGTCACTGGGCAGAGGATGCTGCCTTGATCAAGACCGAGTGACTGCATTTTGGACAAGCCCTCCACCTCCCCACACTTGTCCCCTAAATGCTCCACAAAAAATTGAGGTTTCATTGACAAGAAATATTCCCCATCAACTCTTGAACATACGAGGTACCTTGGTGAATAAGCTTCGCTACCATCCTTAGCCTGGCGTTCCTCCCATGGTGTGGCCGAGGGGGGGGGGGGGGGAGGTAACGATTTGGGGTCTTATTTACTAGCATTAAAATGAGACCTTGACCGCTTTGAGACTGCCGGTGTTTGACCACCAGAGAGAGATGATGTACTACACTTCATGGTGTGTAACCCGCCCTGCTGCCACCCCACTCCGACTAGGAGGCCCTCTCTATGGGCACCACTTAGCCACAGCAAAGGCCACCTGGCAGGATGGCCATTGCCGGGAGTCCTGATGCCCCAGGGTGATGGGCATCTACCCCTTGGCATATGTGGGAACGGCACAGGCATCAGCAGAGCGATCGCTGTGTGGTCAGGGGCCTACAACAGACAGGATACATGGTGACCCACCACAACTGACTGGCTACCATGCTGGATATCAGGCGCAAACGAGCTAAGAAGTCCATTATCGTCGACAGCGCGGTAAGTGATACTGCACAGAGGATGGAGGAAATCGCATCCAGAAGGGTGATCAAAACAGCTGGAGAATGAGCGGAAGTGCAGATCCATGTCGACGAAGGATGCAAGAGGTCTCTGCATGATGGACGCTATGCACCATGTAAGGTGCCCTTGTCCAGTTGGCTGGCTCTTCGGGAAAATTTTTAAGAACGGAGGTCAAACCCTACATGGGACCATCACAAAAGCCGAAACGTGTGAGACGCCTTTTAGTCACCTCTTACGACAGGCAGGAATACCTCGGGCCTATTCTAACCCCAGGACATGCAGGGGGATCTTTAATCAGATATAACTATATGGCTCCAGAGACATTTTCAAGCCTCAGAAATCTAAAATGTATACAACTGGACTGGAGAGACGAATTAAATCTTGCTCACTAGACAGATGTGCTAACTCTTAAGCCATCGTGGCACAGTGGCTCTGTATTCCCACCTATACTCTGCATTGCTGTTCAAATTTTGGGGGGAATACCAAGTGAGCTGAGACGTGAATGGAAATTTGTATTGAGGAGGGAGACGTGCTAGCATAGTCCGTGCAGTTGTGAAAAGCCACTGTACGACGATGGCTTAAGTGTTAGAAGTTTAACTTTGGAAGGTAGGAGACGAGGTACTGGCGGAATTAAAGCTGTGAGGACGGGGCGTGAGTCGTACTTGGGTAGCTCAGTTGGTAGAGCACTTGCCTGCGAAAGGCAAAGGTCCCGAGTTCGAGTCTCGGTACGGCACACAGTTTTAATCTGACAGGAAGTTTCATATCAGCGCACACTCCGCTGTAGAGTGAAAATTTCATTCTAGTGACCATGATGTTCGAACAGAAACTTCCTGAAGGCATACAAAGCACCTGAAGCGGCTATAACGATTGTCTGGACCAGTCATTATTACAAAGGAAGACAGCCGAATAAAATTGATTTCAATCACAGAGTCGTGTTACCTCCGAGATTCCGACTTCATTGGTGGTAATCTCAGACTGGACGGACCATAAATGAAAGTCATGAAGCTGACTTAGCACAAAGAAAAGTCAGAACAGCTTTTGATGAAATTAAAAGCAAGGGCGGTAACATTAACATTCCATTGCAATTTCTAACATCTCTGGGAGAAGTGACAACAAAGCGGCTTGTAGATCGTACAAGACTAGCGATATAGCACCAGCCTTTCGGCAAAATATTATCTACACAGCTCCCAAGACTGCAAGAGCCAAAAAGTGCGCGAATTATCGTACAGTAAGTTTAACGGCTCGGGCATCCAAGCTGCTGACAAGAATAATATACAGAAGAATGGTGAAGAAAATTGAGAATTTGGTCAATGTCAATTTGCTTGTATAGGCACCAGTGAGGTGGCTGTGACTTTGCGTTCCATAATGGAAACAAAACTAAAGAAAAATCAAGACACCTTCACAGGATGTCGACCTGGAAAAAGCATTAGACTGTGTAAAATGGCATAAGATGTTAAAAATTCTGAGAAAAATAGGGGTAAGCTATAGGGAAAGACGGGTCATATAGAGTATGTACAAGAACCAAGGAGGATAATGAGAGTGCAAGAATAAGAACGAAATGTTTGGATTGCAAAGGGTGTCACAGTAATGTAGTATTTCCTCTCTACTGTTCCATCTACGCTTCAAAGAAGCATTCCTTGATGTTTCGCTTCTCGTCCTACAGCAAGGCGGCTCACAGCTAAGTCACTCAGAATTTTGAATGCATGCTATAAGAAAAGGTAACAAGACTGTACCACATTCATGTCTTTTTCTGCAATACTAAGTTAATCACATCGAATGACTATAATTAAACTGTAAATTTCTCATTGTCCATTTTTCTTTAATTAAAAATAACTATTAAATGACGAAACACCTGTAAAGAGGAGCAGGCCGACGCCAGGATAGAAGACGAGTGGGTGAGTAACTTTCTGTCTGGAAGGAAACATTGATATGCAGTATACTCTCCCATTCCAGCGATGTGAGTTTACAAGCTCCTTGTTGTAGTTTGGCTCGTCAGTGCATGATGATACTGTAGACGGCTGAAAACAAGAAGAAAATCCAATGATAACATTTCTCCATGACAATAACTTTACTGTGGGGCTTAATAACGATTTGGGGAAGTATCCCGGAGATAATACAGTTCACCAATGGGAGCTGCCATGGAGTGGTTCTTCAGAGGAAGTTCAGAAGAGGATATATGACATCTGAGAAAATGAAATGGCTATCTATGGGTCTGTGTGTGAAACGTTACATCCTTCATTCCGTTAGACAGGTTAGAGACTTTAAAAAAGAAACGGCTAGCTTGAAGTTGGCTATAACTGGAATTAGTGAAGTGTGGTGTCAAGAAGAAAGAGACTTCTGTTTAGGTGAGTACACGACTCGATACAAAATCAAATAGGGCCAATGCAGGGGTACGACTAGTAATGAAGAAGGAAACAGGAATGCCGATGAGCTACTGTCAAAAGCATTGTCAATGCAATATTGAACCCAATATGTAAAGACCGCACGCACCACGACAGTACAAACTGATATGCCAACTAACTTTGGATGTGATGAACTGAAAGAACGTATGATGAACTCGACCCAAACGCCGCTGCTCTCGGTCGTTAAGCGAAGGCCGTGGACCATTACTTTGTCCTTGAGACTGTAGTTTTCGGAATATCGAGTTTCTAAACGATTTCCTAAATGCAATGTCCCATGTATCTAGTTCCAACTATCATTCCCTCTGAAAATTATGTTGAGTCCCGCCGTGCCGCCATAAACACGGCGGATTTGAGTACAAAAGACAGATCCGCCAATGCACTGCCATTTTATACCTCGTGTACACGATCTACCGGCATCTGAATACTTGCGTATCGCTATCTCCTGACCTTTACAACCATAGTCACAGTTTACAGTATCAAGACTGTCATCTATTAATGTTTGTACAGAAGACCTGATGACAGCAATACGCCGAAATGAGCTCATTGCAATTTACGCAATAAAAACCATATAAAGAGCAGTGCAGCTGTTCCGTCATTATAGTAATGATGTCACTACAAGACATACTTTGCACTGAGGGCCCAAAGGAAAAGAAAACTACCTTGTTGTGAGACATGGGGCAGAACGCTAATGGAGAAGAACTGATTGAATCAGGGTAATAGTGAATTTAGACTTATAATCGTGCAAGTACTACGAGATGAATTTCAGTTTGCGCGCTCAGTTAAATGGCAGAGGATGGACAGTTAGCTACAGCCGTGCTTTAGTGCTTTGTCAGGAATAGTCGGTGTAGAAAAAGTGAACAGTGAGCAAACAAAATTTTCTGTGAACCTTACAAACTCTGTAGCGCATAATTTTCAGAAGTGTGCAGAATAATTTGTGCTGCCTCTACTTGTATTTGAATGACATACGAGAGTTTCTTAAGGCAGGGACACAATGGAGTCGCGTTCTATCAGACCTAAGTCGAGGACTGAGAAAAATGTTGAGAAGTAATAACGAAAAGACCGAAGACTGTATGTACTTGGGGCTGCTGAAATGCCACACATTAACAAAGAAACATATTCGATGGATTTTATTAGAGAATTGGAATATGAGTAAATGTGTGAAATTAGTTCCTAAAATTCTTCAGGAAATTAAAAACGGATTTTGTTCTGATGCTACGGAACTGGTTAATGAATTGCCCACTTTTTTTATGCATGCTCTAACAGTGAAAATGTTGGATGTTTGCTGCTCCACATATCGGCCAGACCTAATGAACAACTTGTTTCTGAGGGAACAGCTCTACACCAGATTACATATTTCTCAACGGTGTTGTTTGTCGGTACGCCATATCGCTCATACTCCCTAATCAAAATTAAAAACAGATACAATTTTCAAGATTTCGTTCACCGCTGATGAAAAGTACACTAACATTTTAAAGCTGTTATTTTCTTCAAAAACATTTTGGAAACAACATTGTAGAACAATGTAGAAGGTGCCATCTATTGACAATCTGTTTAACTAACAAGCACGACAGATTTTGCAGTTGCTTACATTCTTTACGAAAGCGTAGTTGTCACGCGATGTCTGTTATATGTGAATGCAAACAATTTAGAAGGCTCTGTCTATTCGCAATCTAATTTTACTATTACGCACATCATCAGTTGTAGTCGTTACGTTCTTTGACAAAGTGTCGTGTACTAAATTACTTCAACCTACAACGCCACAGGTAATTACCATTTACTTTTATAACATCATTTATTTAACTTTTAATTCCTCATTACTTTACAGCGCTTGCAAAGTTAAGTTACACTTATGCTAACCTCAGTACTTCTAATCATCACCAGCACAGGTAAAACAAACTTTTACTGGAGGGATGTTTATTTTTTATTAATTTTTCTTATTAAACGAATAATTTTAAGACAATTTTTTCGTCTGCATTTCATGTCTCCACAAATCCACGGGGCGAAATACGCAAACCATATTCAGTGCAACAGAAATCAACTAACAAAATGTTTCGGAATCTGATTAACGGCGATTCTACTGCAACGTCCCCTTTTTAACAATTATACACGACTGTCCTTAACCTGACACACAATATTTTTAGCGCAACGCAATCTGACTATCAAAGATCCCTGCAAAAGAATGGCCCTGACTAACATTAAACTATACCTTTCACAAATCACTTACCTCACAAAAATCTTCGCTGCTCAAGCTACTGCAATACAGCGAGCGCCACTACTGCCAGCTAAATAAAAGATTCAAACTATGGAAGGCACTAACTACTGATAGGGATAGTTAGCAAATGAAAGATATTAATAGAGAGCAAACAATGTATTTATCTTAATATCATCACAAGTCATAATATATATATATCAGTTCATGACAAATTACAAATCTCCGCCATCTCTCTCTCCACATCCACCACTGCTGGCGGCTCACCTCCAACTGCGCAACGCTACGCGCTGTTCACATCCAGCTGCCGCTGCCCCACACTACAATGGCAGACAACAATGCAAACTAGCCACAGACTGCACACAGCACACCCAGTGATTTTCATATTGAGCGCTACGTAACGATGCCAATAAGAAAACATAAACAGCCTACTTACGTAGAGAAAACATAAACAGCCTACTTACATAGCCCCCATGCTCCCCACAAAAAAATTTGTAAAATTTTTTTGGGCATTGGCCAATACATATTTGTTAAAATTTTTTTCACAATTACAATAACAAAGATATCAAATGCACACACTTATTGATACAATGTTGGTCAAAAGCTAAAATTTTCTCACAGTCCATAAAGACAGTCCTAATCGTACATAACAGTAGAATAGCAGTGTGTTTCTCAAAGTCTGAGCAGTAAAAGAAAATGCACACGGAAGTAGTGGATTTCCATGCAGTCTTGAAGTAGCGTTGTCCTTCCAACGGAAAGACAGTGCTGACTCTTGACATGCTGACAGATAATGGGCCACAACAGAGCAAACCCACAGCAGAGTCAGTCGTAGTTTGGAAGAATATTGGTAGGTAGGTCATCACAGAGCAGACCCACTGTAGTCCTGGTAGAGATTGTGGTATTGGTGGGCCACCAGAGGTGCAGACCCACTGCAGTCCTTGTAGAAATAATGGTATTGATGGATCATCAAAGATGTAGACCCACTGTAGTCCTTGTAGAGATAATGGTATTGGTGGGCCACCAGAGGTGCAGACCCACTGTAGTCCTTGTAGAGATGTCCAGCAGCCATCTGTTGCGATTGTGCAGGTGCACATTCACCATCGAAGAGTCTTGCGGAGAACATAGCAAGTCCATAAACCACCACTTGTGCACTCACAAAGTTTTTGGAATTGTCCTTAGAACCAGCAATGCTGTTATCCAGTCCCTTGCTGAATTATTAACACACGTGCAAACACTAACAGTCCCAACTTCTCACATATTGTCCATATACTATGACCAACAGAAACGTGTGCAGTGAAATGTAACTAACAAGTTAATAATATCATGAACTGGTGACAATTACAATTTTATAACATAAGAATACAATTACAAAGGTACAAAATTCATCATTAAAGAACATAATAATACAGATAACGTTTGTAGTAATAGGGGCTTTACAAAAGAATAGAAATAAACATATACATCAGTGTTACAGGAATTATGACATAAGTAAATACATAAAAGATCACAATAACTTTCGAAACATCAACTTCACACAGGAGCATTAACACACAACAGAATAAATAATGTCTAAACATCTTTACAAAGTAAATAACTCATTATTAATGCCAATTATATTCGAGGATAACAGTATTCCTCATCATAGTGAATGTAGCTTAATATTAAAAGAAGAAAAATTCTATGAAACTACACAGAGACAGGAAGAAAACAAATACACAAGGGTACACAAACACATAGTGGGATAACACCAATGGGAAAGGACAGGGTTCGTTTTCAGTGTAACATTTGGTACTGCAGTCCAACCCAAAACTTCATATATCTTTCCTCTTATTTCATCCTTTGATTCCACCAAAAAAATTCTATCTAAGCATGCTTTCTGTATTTATATGTTCACACATTTCTTACCTCAACATTTATTTCCAAGAAAATCCTACCTAAACCTGTTTTCTCAATGCATTTCTTCCAATTCATCGCAACTCATTCTCTTAGAGGGTACCCCCTCTTAAGCTAACTTAAATCTACTGAGCTCAGATGCTAAACTAAGGGATGAGGCAATGCAGCAGCACATAAAACAATTAACACAAGCAGCAATGACAAAAAATACAGATTGGCAAAGCTAGCAGCAGCAATTGTAATAACTTATATCAAAACATGACATAGCTCAAGCAGAAAAAAATTACAGTAAAAACAACAATGCAGATAAGGGAAGTGTATATTCACATCTTAATGTCTATGTAATTAAAGTGGTGCACCACAACAACTTATTGTAAAAAAAATATTACCATGTACTTGAAAAGAAAATTATAGATGCAGTTACTGGTATTAGTCCCTTCTTATTGTTCTCTCCATTCCAAGAGCTCCTTTTTCGAAGAATGTGGATCAGAAAATAATTATTTAATAAATCTGTTGACAGAAAGTGTTCACATTAGCAAATGCATTTTATTTTATTTCATGAAACCAATGCTGCAACACAGCTGGAAAACAGATGTCAAATGAAATAAGCAATTACGCAAACCAAAGCATAAAAACATCATTCAATAGTCATGTGGCATTTCGTAAGTCAGTAGCTCTCAACTCTCATAGAAAGACACTTGTCATAATCAGGTGTGCAGATGTACGAATATTTCCCATCAATTCATAAGCATTTCAGTAATTAGCACAAAGTGCGAGTAATCATATGTTTTCAAGTAACGAGGGTGTCGCATTAGCGATGAAAGGCACACCCTAATGGCTTGTTCTCCAGGTGTTTGACACAGCTGTGTGCCCACAACGCATTACAAAAATCATATGTTTTCAAGTTCGACCGTGTCGTTTTTGCGATGCTTTCTACAAAGGAATGTCAGAAGCGAGGTTAATGGCCTCTTTTTTTTTTTTTTTTTTTTTTTTCTCCACCTAATGGCTTTTTCTCCGGGCGGCTGGCCCAGCTGGGCGCCACAACGCATTACGTGCAGGTGGTCACTTAACTTTCTTACGGAAATATTTAC
Source organism: Schistocerca serialis cubense (assembly GCF_023864345.2). Taxonomy (NCBI): domain Eukaryota; kingdom Metazoa; phylum Arthropoda; class Insecta; order Orthoptera; family Acrididae; genus Schistocerca; species Schistocerca serialis. The sequence continues at coordinate 65,614,348 of NC_064649.1, read as the reverse complement.
CGCTACAGTGACAGTCTCATATAAAAATATTTCACAGGTCAAGAATTTGCGTTATAAATCTGTAGAAACAAAATGCTATTGATATAACAGTGTCCAAAAAAATTTTCGTCTGCATTGTAATACATTCACGAATATACACACACATTTCATAACTCTTAAAGTACGTTTCTTGGTTTCCAACAACCTTTTCCACAAATCAGAGTCACCACTACTCATTATTCCTTACCTTATTACACATATACGTATCCATCGACACTCGTCAATATTTCGTCATTATAAATATGAAGCATAATCAAATAACTCATATAGCCTCAGCCTATTAATCGTAAACATACCTGAGCATCCTAATACACATCGTCGTCGTAAAAATAACATCATAACACCTCAGTCAAATCTCAAAATCGTCGTAGCTTCCTCCAATAATTAAAAAAAATTCTCTGCTCATGTCAAAAGTGTCATCTGCCTCAAACGTACTTTAAAAATCATGAATCCATACCAAATACATCATTCAAAGCTCTCATAGTATCACAGTGGTTCCGAAAAAATATGAACAGTTTACAAAGTACAGACAAAATACAGTTTCATAAGTGTGAAGTTACCCAACTGTGTATTGCGTAAACATATGTCACTGATGTAATAAAAAAAGTTTATCTCTCAGTTACATGATCAGATAGCTGTGTAATTTCTGTGTTAGAGAAATATGGTACCGATGTGTAAAGTTGTATAAGCAAATACCATATTAGCTAGGGCTCCTTGTGGTTGCCACACACATGGTACACAAAGTAAGCGTGTACCCCCCTGAGGATTAATGTAATTATACCCTCAGGTGTTACAGATTACAAGAATGGAATGAAATGTATTACGGAAAACCTTTGTATCATTGTATTTCAAATATCTTTGAAAATAAATGTTTTTAGTACAAAATTAATCACTCAAATACGTGTCCTGTAGCGCTAAATGTGTGTCTTGCTGTAAGCTAATCTCTGTGGAAGTGTCGTAGTTATCGTCCTCCAAAAGCTAAGTTCTGCAGAAGCCAATGTACTTACCTCATGATAAACAAAAGTGAAATGCTTTGCGTATAGATAACTTAGTTATTACGCTTATTGCCGTGATGAGGAAAGTACTGTGCTGTAACGTATTGTTGTCCTACGGAAAAGGCTGTCTCCTTGTAGAAATAGCACAAAAGTCACCACTAAAACATGTCTCACTTTCCAGAAGAATTCAGAAAAACTGTGCAGATATAAAACAGATACACCGCAAAAGCAACATTGTAAATTGTCACTCATTAGTAGCATCGTGATAAAATCGTGTAGCTGTCACATTAACTAACCGCTGTGTCATCTGTTCGCAATAACAATGCATTCGTAATTTCTGTTTGAATAAGTTGTCTTGGTTCTTGACTGGATATTTAACTTTAAACATTGTTGCATGGTAACAGTTTCTAAAGCATACTAGTAACGTGAAGTGAAACGTTTTATGGCAAAGACAAAGTTAAAAAGCAGATTATCTTTCAATAAACGGTTTTACATGTGAAATATGGTGTAAACCTTTACTCTTCCTAGTACGCAGAATTTCAACTTGAATGCAATTATCATGCGGTATTCGTCCGTAAAGAATACTGGAATTTTGCTCAAGGTTAGCGTCAATGTTATTTTTCTCTGAGCCAGCCGGCGCACGCGGCTGCCTGCGGTGTGAGTCATTGTCTGTTTCTTTGTTGGCGCGCGTCGTTACTGGGATTAGGAGGCCTAACTTCCACAAATTCGCCTTGCCGAGAGGGCCCAGCTCTGTTTAAAGCTCGCCAGTTCTGATGGAATTCAGGTCTGTCGTTTTGTCGGTAGTTTACACAGTTTCTTTCGTGTCGGTCACGTGGTGGAGAATTTATCCCTGAATCGTAACTGCACGCTGGTCCATTGCGTCTAAAGTTATTCTGTCTCCCTTGATAGTATTTATTTTGGTTCCCATATTGTCTGTTTCTCTTATTGTCTCTGTGATAGTCATTACCACGGAGAGGTGATCTTTCCCTGTAGTTATTACTACTCTGCCAACGGTTGTCATACGGGTGGTGTCTGTTTTGGTCACGATTTGTGTTGTGATAATAGCCTTGTCGCGTCAAATTATTACTTCTTTCATCGCGAAATTGCGACGGATGTGACCTGTAATTGTTGTGTTCCTGGTTTCGCGTTCCGCGATTGTCAGTGTCAATTTCTAGTTCTTGTAACAGTCCCTGAAAAGCTTCAATGTCGTCTTTGCAACGTCCTGCCAAAATAATATGTCGTAAATGTTCAGGTAATTTGATTAAGCAAATGTGGATGAGTTCTGAGGGGCTGTATGGGTTTGACAGGTACTGATTCTTGTGCAACATGTCTTCAAAATATTTCGTAAGACTGGAAAATTCAGATTGTTCGAAACGTTTCATCATTATGATGCTATGTTTTACACGGTCTTGTGTAGCTTGAGACCAATATGCTGAGAGGAAGGCATGGTAAAACTCTCCTTCACTGTGGCAATCGTGAATTACCGATCGCATTCTTACAGCTGGTTCATTCTCTAAGTAGCCACACAAATTCTAATCTGTGTTCCAACGACCAGTTGGGAGGAAAACAATGAGAGAATTGATGGAGCCATGCTTGTGGATGAATGTCGTTGCCAGAATTCTTAAATGTTTTGAATTTACGTGTAGTAATGAACAGCTTATAGTCAAAATCATCATGTCGGCGAGTCGCATATCGGTCATTGTTAGGTCGTGTCTGCCGTTCCATATCAAAATTCGGTGCACATTGACAATTTCTTTCATAACTTCCGAAATGCCCTGTGTTATTATTTTGTGTCTGTTCCGTATTTGTATGTCCCTCTTCCCGTATTGGGGCGCGAGTGTCCTCTGAAATACGTAATTCTTGTATTACCTGTGTCAGCTGATCTTGTACTTCCCGGATTTCTCTTTGGTGTTGTGTATTGATTTGATTTTGATTTTGTTTGAATTTTCTAATTTGTTCATACTCTTCTGTGTCAGTGAAGGCTACAGGTGTTGTGTCATTCAGATCATCATCTACCTTTGTAGATAAGTTAGTGAACTGATCTGAAAGTTCGGCTACTTTATCCGATAGTGAAATCATTTCCTCTCTATGTTTTTCTGAACCAAGTTTCAGAGTGTCCATTTGTGTTGAAATCGTGTCTACTGTGACCTTTAAGTTTTCCTGAGTTTTTGCAAGTTGCATAACCGTTTTGGTAGATGCAACTGAGTCAAATTTTGCTAGCAAGGTCTCATGATTTTCATGAACAATAGTTTGCAGTTCTTTTATGGCTGCTTCGTGATTCTGTAGTGCATTTTCATGACGCGAAAAAATAGTTTGGAAATGCTCACAAATTTGTGTTTTTACGTCATTACAGACTTTTTGACATTTCGATTCAATGTGATGTAACTCAGCAGTTAAATCCTCACGTGTTCGTTCAAGAGTTTGCTCCAATGAGTCTAACTTTTTAAGATTTTGTTCCATTGTGTCTAACTTTTGAAGCTTTTGCTGTGTTTGTCTCTGATTTTATTCCATTGTGTCTAACTTTTGAAGCTTTTGCTGTGTTTGTCCCATTTGTTGTATTAATTGTAATAACAATGCATTGGTGTCTGAAACATGTTCCTCAGTGCTTTTCGGCAGTGAATTTACACCGGAAACATTCACATTTTGACAAGCAGAAAATGTGTCTTATTTGAGAAAACGGTGAGGATCCAAAACCTGAATCTACAGTATTTGCGAGATCGTGTCGTGTCATTTCGGCTTCCTGAGGCGAGCTATTGCCGACCGATCGATCGATAATGCTTCCCTCTTCACTAATTGTTTCACTGTCCACGCCATTGTTTGACGCCCGCTCCATTTCCCTGTGCACAGTTACCAAATTACTACTTTGAACATTAGTAAATTCATTACTCGGCGGCGCTGATAAGCTACGCTCGTCGTCACTATTATTTCTCAATTTAGTTTGGAGCCTAGTGTTACGTTTTTCACACGCCATAATTGTCACAATATTTCACACGATAACACAGAAAAGCACAATTTGAAGTGCAAAAATAGGAGAACACATTAACATAGCACTGAAAATAATATGTAGTTAATTGCAAGCGTAGCTGCGAAATACTTGGTGCAAATCTACATGCATGCCACAACTGTTTTACTGTACAACAATGAAAGGCTACAACTACAAAGGAGATTCTCTCTACAATTACGCGCTAGCAATAAACAAAAGCTACACTAAATACACAAACTACAAGAAAAAAAATCAGAAGATTCCAGTGAGGTATCCTAGGCTAAGGGTCGACATATGCAACGTCCCCTTTTTAACAATTATACACGACTGTCCTTAACCTGACACACAATATTTTTAGCGCAACGCAATCTGACTATCAAAGATCCCTGCAAAAGAATGGCCCTGACTAACATTAAACTATACCTTTCACAAATCACTTACCTCACAAAAATCTTCGCTGCTCAAGCTACTGCAATACAGCGAGCGCCACTACTGCCAGCTAAATAAAAGATTCAAACTATGGAAGGCACTAACTACTGATAGGGATAGTTAGCAAATGAAAGACATTAATAGAGAACAAACAATGTATTTACCTTAATATCATCACAAGTCATAATATATATATCAGTTCATGACAAATTACAAATCTCCGCCATCTCTCTCTCCACATCCACCACTGCTGGCGGCTCACCTCCAACTGCGCAACGCTACGCGCTGTTCACATCCAGCTGCCGCTGCCCCACACTACAATGGCAGACAACAATGCAAACTAGCCACAGACTGCACACAGCACACCCAGTGATTTTCATATTGAGCGCTACGTAACGTTGCCAATAAGAAAACATAAACAGCCTACTTACATAGAGAAAACATAAACAGCCTACTTACACTACGTCCAAAAAAATGATGAGTGTACAACGATTAAACAATGTGATTTCCAATTTTTTACCTGGAGAGGAAAAAGGGTTACCTCCCTTCTGATCATGTCCAAGTTAAAGACAATGTTCGATTGTACCCCGTCTGCTTACCACCTCATCAGTTGCTTTAAAAATGTTATTATTATGATAATTAGAAATCTTAACGCTAATCAGCTCTTAATGGTGCAAGGCAAGTGGTAACTCACTCAGGCGAATACATCATCCATCACTTTGCTTTTCTCTGTCTCCGATAAAACTATGCCCATACCCCACATTAATCAAGCTGGCTTTTGATCCAACCGCGCCAATCCAAATGATAATGAAACAATTATCAATAAAAGTAACCTTCGCTATGATTATTAATAAAGCACGAAGATTGAAAGCTTCAAAGGGTGGGACTGTTTTTACCGGAACCTGTTTCTTTTCATGGGCAATCATACGTGTGTTTTTCAGGAGTTTGCGCACTCAGTGTGTTAAAGACACACACAACCAAAAAGTAAACGATCGCATTATAGCTGCTAACACCCTTTTCAAAGAAGTTTTGTGAAGCGAAGAAGTCTTAAAAATAACATAGTAATCTGACATAGAAAATACCTAATTTTTGTGTGTATTCGATTTTTTACAGTGAGAGTAATATTTGTTACTACTGTTGAAAGCACAATACGTTTTACTGATAAATACCTGCTTTTATTTACTTCTCCTTTACCATATTACTTATCGGTGACTGACTAGGACAGAGTGCGATTATTCGCCCGTGTCAAGTAGCTGAACATAATTTTATTATACGAGCTGTATTTGGGCTTAGACCATCATCACGGAATTTGGATTATTTCATTACATCGTCATGATACTGCAAGACAGGTAAATTCCATTAAGAGAATTTATGAAGGGAACGTACAAGGTACAGATACGTAATACATTCGTAGCAGTCCATAACAGAAACTATGTAATTCGTTGTTCAGCAGAGTACTATGAATGTACTATTACTGTAAGTGCGTCGCGTATTTTATTCACGAAGTCCATTCAAGACCCTGACTTATCCTGCGGTATCAGGAAGATGTAATGGAATAATGCGAACCGGATGTAAATAACATATTTTGCCCCCCGTTGATGGGCTAAGCTTGAACATCAATCGAATAGTACAATTATGTAAAGGCAGCTGACAGATGTTTCTTTGGAAATGACATGTCGTTGCCGGCCGCGGTGGTCTCGTGGTTCTAGGCGCTCAGTCCGGAACCGCGGGACTGCTACGGTCGCAGGTTCGAATCCTGCCTCGGGCATGGATGTGTGTGATGTGCTTAGGTTAGTTAGGTTTAAGTAGTTGTAAGTTCTAGGGGACTGATGACCACAGATGTTAAGCCCCATAGTGCTCAGAGCCATTTGAACCATTTTGACATGTCGTTCACGAGTATAACCATCGTCGATGGCGCGGATTGTTAAGTAAAACCCAAAACATAAGACGCAATGCGTTCACTCTATATTCACCATGTTGTATAAGAGAAGAGGGCGTACATGAACTATTCGGAGTTTGAAGGTATGCTAATCTTTTCCTTTGATATGCAGGGCATGATTACGGCTGAACTGGCACCTAGTGGTCACGCAGTCCAAAATAATATAAAGAAACTGTGATGCTGCACAAAAGTGCGGAAAATGAATCGCCTACAGAACTAGAGGAACAGATGTTTGTAATATCAGGAAGGTAAAACAGGTGGCAGACTTCGGTTTAGTGATAGGATACTGGGAAAATAATTCAGCTCGTAGAACATTCGTGGGATCTGTTGTACAAAACAGCTCAAGAGGGCGGGACCCACAGCACACAGGAGTAAAGGGGGATATTCAGGGTCAGTAAACAAGCGGTACCAGGCCGACAGGCCTGTGTCGTTAGAAACCTGGCGGGGATAAGGAGCCTCAATGAGCGATCACTCGATGACACAAACAACGTGAAAACATTGGTAAAATAAAAACCAAAGTAACGAGATTAAAACTCTATGCCGCACCGGGAATCGAACTCGGAACCTTTGCCTTTCGCGGGCAAGTGCTCTGCCAACTGAGCTACTCAAGCACGATTCACGCTCCGTCCTCACAGCTTTACTTCCGCCAGTACCTCGCCTCCAACCTTCCAAACTTTACAGAAGCTCTCCTGAAAACACTGCACAACTAGCACTCCGCTGCAGCGTGAAAATATTCTGAAAATCTCATTCTGGAAACATCCCCCCAGGATGTGGCTAAGCCACGTCTCCGCAATATCCTTTCTTTCAGGAGTGCTAGTTCTGCAGGGTTCGCAGGAGAGCTTCTGTAAAGTTTGGAAGGTAGGAGACCAGGTACAGGCAGAAGCAAAGATGTGAGGACGGGGCGTGAGTCGTACTTGGGCATCTCAGTTGGTAGAGCACTTGCCCGCGAAAGGCACAGGTCCCGAGTTCGAGTCTCGGTCCGGCACACAGTTTTAATCTGCCAGGAAGTTTCATATCAGCGCACACTCCGCTGCAGAGTGAAAATCTCAATCTCCAAAGTAACAAGAGTTAAAAGAGACTAGGGGAGTTTCGACAGAGGATTTCGAATCGTTAATGCAGAGGAAAACATTAAAAAACATGAAACTGGGCGACAGTAGAAATGTAAGAGCTATTCACCAGGGAATTATAAAATACGGCGTGTATATAAATAACGATTGTAAAGGCACCTAGAAGGGTTTGTAAAACTCACAACCAGATCATCCCTTACTAAATTAACCTAGACATAAGGCTACGCTACGTACTAGTCTCGTTTCCATTTTAAACTGGACTATCACCTTCCAAACTAATCTAGATATCACGTTAAGCTACAGATCAGTCTATAACGTCTGTATTCATTTATAATCATTGTGCAATGTAACCTAAACCCCACGCTACACTAAAGATCAATATTTCGTCCCTGTCTTTATTAAAAATAAGACTACCACCTTCGAGACTAACCTAGACCTAAGCCTACGCCACACATCAGACATCTTTCGCATTTAAACTTGCAAACTAACCTAGATCTTGGGCAATACTACACAGCACTGTCATCTCTGTCTTTATTTAACGCCACACGTTCATCTTCCGAAGTGGCCCATCCCACAGACTACGCTACAGATTACACTGACATCTCCGACTTTATTCAGAAGCAGACTATCATCTAACGAACCAACACAGACCTCAGGCAAGACTTCATATCAACCTGTAATCTTTGTTTTCATCTAAAACCAAAATATCGCCCTCCAAAGTAACCTAGATCTCATGCCGCACTACAGATCAGTCTGTCATGTTTGTCTTCATTTAAAACCAAAGTATCACCGTCGAAACTAACCTAGATGTCAGGCTATGCTACATGTCAGTCTGTCATCTCTATATAGAGCAAGGGTATCCAACCTTTTAGCTCACATGGCCCACATTTGAATAGGACGGATATTTTTGGGCTACACATGATATACTTGACACTAACAGTAACTGCTGGAAAAAAAACATAGAACAACATCTTGTGGCGTGAGTTTCAGATATTCTACTTGTCACAACCTTACATAATCGAAATTTGATGTTTTTTTTACCGATAGTTTGATAGACGCTCTCGTCTTGGGCCGTACTGAGACTTGTTTTGGGCCCCATGCGTTCCGCGGACCGCAGGTTGATACCTCTGGTCTACACTAGGACTGTTGATATTTTCAAAAATACCGGCAATCCGATATATTGATATTTAAAAATTATCGGCGCTCGATATATCTAAAAAGGTATCGATACACAGACGAAAAAAATATCGACGTACTGGCCAATAAAAATATCGGCTGCGCACTGTAAACATACTGCCCGTTTTAGACCTGTAGATTTTTAAGTATCGATTTATTATTGGATATTCTATAATTCAACAACCTAGCAGTCTGCCTATGCCCATTACAGCAAGAACTGAAAGGGAAACGATGCACGTTCACGGTTGGCGATGACCACTTTGCTGATAATGGTGACTGCATGTGTAAGTGGCACAATAAAAAGCGTCCGATGGCTCCGTCGTTAGGTTTCGTCACATATCGGATTTGTCCGCAAAGCTTCATGCCAACTTTTTTTTCATTTCTACAACCATCCGCGACATAGCAGATGTCTCAAAGTTGCGTGGTTAAGCTACCCGTTGCCGTTTGTGTTGGTAGCGCAGATTGCGTCAGCATATCCCTCACGGCGAAAACCAATCTTGTCAGCTTATGGTCATCTTTTTCAGCTCCCATGGGTCCTTACCAAAAATCTTTTTCAGTAGCTGTTTTTAAGAATGGGGATGTGGATGGCATATTAGTCGAGTTAAAATTTTTTTTAACGTAACTTGTGCTATTTCTCCACATCGTAAATCTTGTTATTCCATTCACCCTCCCTCCCCCGTTCCAGTGCCGTCGGACTACTTGCTTCACACAGTCAAAGAAAAAGACTGGACGTGATGGGAGCTCAAAAAGTAGTACTCCTTCACACATCTTTACGACTTCCCTTATCTTATTGTGATGATCGCTTCTCCCTATGCACGTCGTCGTCGACAAAATATTTTCGCATTCGGAGAAGAAAATTGGTGACTGAAATTTCGTGAGAACATCCCGCAACAACGAGAAACGCCTTTGTTTCAATGATGTTCCTCCCAAATACTGTATCATGTCCGGGACACTTCCTGCCCCTGTCACTGCTTCTCGATAATACACAACGTGCTGTCCTTCTCTGAACTTTCTCAGCGTATTCTGTTAATCCTTTCTGGTTAGGATCCCACACCGCGCAACGGAATACCAAAGGAAGACGGACAAGCGCATTGTAGGCAGTCTCGACGGCCGATGTGGCCGTGCGGTTCTAGGCGCTGCAGTCTGGAACCGCGAGACCGCTACGGCCGCAGGTTCGAATCCTGCCTCGGGCATGGATGTGTGTGATGTCCTTAGGTTAGTTAGGTTTAACTAGTTCTAAGTTATAGGGGACTAATGACCTCAGAAGTTGAGTCCCATAGTGCTCAGAGCCATTTGAACCATTTTTTTGATTTAGGTTTTCCGTGATTTCCCTTAATCGCTTCAGCCAAATGGCGGGATTTGAAAGGGCACGGGCGACTACCTTCGCCATCCTTTCCAAGTCAGATGGGTCCGATGACCTTGCTGTTTGTCCTCTTACCCAAAGTCAACCAACCAACCAACCAATGAGTCATCAGTAGCACATAGTAAGTATGCAGTTCAATAATTATACTTCTATAAATTTTCATTTTGTTGTTGTTTTGGTCTTAAGTCGGGAGACTTGTTTGATAAGGCTGTCCTCGCTAATGTGCCCTGTACAACCAACTTCATCTCCGTAAGTCTACTGCAAACCACATCCTTCTGAATTTGCTTACTGTATTCCTCTCTCCGTCTCCCTCTACGAGTTTTACCCCACATTCCCTCAAATGCTAAGTTGGTGATCCCTTGTCGTCTTAGAATTTGTCCTATTTACTGATCCCTACTTCTAGTCAAGTTGTGTAACAATTTTTTTCTTCTCCCCAATTCTGTTCAATACCCCCTCATTTGTGACTTTATCTACCCACCTAATCTTCACCAGTCTTCTGTAACACCACAGTTCAACAGCTTCTATTCTCTTATCGTCTGAACTGTTTATCGTCCAGGTTTCACTTCTATACGTGGCTACACTCCATTCAAATACTTTCAGCAAAGACCTCCTAACACTTAAATCAATATTCGATGTTAACAAATTTCTCTCTGTCCTTTGAATACGCTCAGTATCGCCTGGTACATCTATTTGGTATGTAACTCACATTCCTGAGCGATATTCTCAGATGGGACCTGAGTATTTTGTAAACAGTTTCCTCTGTAGACTGACGGCATTCACAAGTATTATACCAATGAACGGAAGTCTGCCATTTGCTTTGATTCCGACGGAGTCTATGTGATGGCTCCATTTCATATCCCCACGAATTGTTACATCCAGTTATTGGTACTATTTGACCGATTCCAGCTGAGACTCTTTGACATCAAAATGGTTCAAATGGCTCTGAGCACTATGGGACTTAACATCTATGGTCATCAGTCCCCTAGAACTTAGAACTACTTAAACCTAACTAACCTAAGGACATCACACAACACCCAGCCATCACGAGGCAGAGAAAATCCCTGATCCCACCGGGAATCGAACCCGGGAACCCGGGCGTGGGTCTTTGACATCGCAACTTACATCTATATAGACACCCCTCAAGCCACTGTACGGTGCATGACGAAGGGTCTTCTGTACCACTATTTGTGATTTTCTTCCCTGTTCCACTCGCGAATAGAGCGAGGGAAAAACGATTGTCTATATGCCTGTGTATGAGTCCTGCTTTCTCGTATGTTATCTTCGTGGTCCTAACGCTCATTGTATGGTTCAGTTGGCTCTGAGCACTATGGGACTTAGCTTCTAAGGTCATCAGTCCCCTAGAACTTAGAACTACTTAAACCTAACTAACCTAAGGACATCACACACGTCCGTGCCCGAGGCAGGACTCGAACCTGCGACAGTAGCGGTTGAGCGGTTCCAGACTGAAGCGCGTAGAACCGCTCGGCCGAACCGACCGGCCTCAACGTATGTTGGTGACAGTAGAATCGTTCGGCAGTCGGCTCGAAATTCATCCCAACCGTGGAATACTACGTGTTTTTATCCTTTCAAGTACGCAATTTTACATTTCTGCACATTTAAAGTGAGTTCCCTGTCTTTGCTCCACTTTTAAATCTTCTCAAGACGCAAAAGAATGTACGTACCGCTCTTTTAGGCCAATGCTCTGTTATAGATAATTGCATGACCTACAGAAAGTGTGAAGGTATTATCTATATTTACTACCACGTTATTAATGTGCAAAATGAACTGCAAGGATCCATTCCTTCATCCTGACCGTTGACAAATCCACAGTCCAACCATAAATTTTGCTCGTTATTTATATGAACGAACTGCTGCTAATAATCTTTGGTATGTGATTCTTGAGGTTTTCCCAACGTACTGAATATTAAATGAAACAACAAGTTTACTGTTACCAGTCACCGTTTTATTTATTTCCACGACGCATTTCAAAGCTTTAAACCTCCGTCACCGGGTGGATTTACGTTAGTTAGTATGAAATTTGTGTGTGTGTTGTGTTACGATATTTTGGAGGAACTTGTGGCACTGCCTAGTGGAGAAACAAGACACTATTTCAGAACATGGTTTTGGATTTCTTCTGACAAAAAATTAACTTATATCTAATGGTAAACATAAAATAAGTAAACTAGAGTACCTCCAGTGTTCACAAGTTCCTTTCGCTGTCGTAACACTATACATGTATACTGTCACATTTGTAAACAAATATGGCGTCTAAAATCTGCTGGCTGAAATATTAATATAGCAGAAGAGAAGACATAATCGCAAAGTGCAAAGAATATACATCGTAACAACATTATTACAGAATAATTGTTTAAATCATTTGGAGGCGTTTGTTTTGAGGTGACGAATATAGGTGTGTGTGTAATTTAGGTGGCATATAAATCCAATTTTGACAAGTTAAAACAGCTTAACATCCGTACTCGTTCTTACAGTCAGGTGAAATGTTAAAATGGCTTAAACTTCATACTTGTTATTAACAATCAGGTGAAATGTTACAGAATTGAAGTACAATAATCATATTGGCTACAGCAGTAAAATCATACATAGATGAGACTATTTGATTGGGATTTTGTCAGAAGAAATCCAAAACCATGTTCTGAAACAGTGTCTTGTTTCTCCACTAGGCAGTGCCACAAGTTCCTCCAAAATATCGTAACACAACATACACACACAAATTTCATACTAAGTAATGTAAATCCACCCGATGATGGAGGTTTAAACCTTTGAAACGTGTCGTGGAAATAAATAAAACGGTAACTGGTAACAGTAAACTTGTTGTTTCATTTAATGTCAATAACAGTCACGGTAAAGCCTAACCTAAAATGTACTAAATATTCTACGAGGTTCCGGGATTTGCAGATGGATCATATTTCGTTCGTGCCACAATTTCCGCTGGCAACCGCAGAAGAATCTATGGAAATACGTCTAGCGCAAGATCTTGTGAACGGTGATGGCGGTTTTCAACTCGACAAGGCGTGGGACGCGGTGATTTATTTATTTAATTTGTTATGAGAGAAAACAGTTTATTCGTAATGGCACGTCTACCGACGTTTGACGTTTGTTTTTAGAGCTGCGAGCGCGCTTTTCGACAGAGGGCGCACACGTATTTTCCACCTTCACGCATGCGCCTGCGCGCCACAGATGGCACAGTATTTGCAGAGGGCGCGGATTTCGACAGAGGACGCTACTGTGGCGCCCGCCAATGCGCATGCGTCACCGCGCCTATTTTTGCTATAAAGCCGACACCGTGAACTAGCGGTCTCCATCTAGAGGGTTGGATCCCCTCCTTCGAAAGCGTCAGATTGCAAAGCCTGGGCTACTCTCAGGGTGGAATCTCCGTCTTCGAAGATTGTGTGTGTGTGTCTGTCTGTCTGTCTGTCTGTCTGCCCGCTGCTGTCGCTGTTCGTTCGTTCGTTCGTCCGTCCGTCCGTCCGCCTGCTGGCTGTCCATCGCCGTCGCCGCCGCCGCCGCCGCCTGCTGTTCGTCCGTCTGTTCGCCGCCGACGCAGCCGACGCCGCCTGCTGTTCGCCGCTGCCCATCGCCGACGCCGACGCCGCCTGCTGTTCGCCGCTGCCCATCGCCGACGCCGACGCCGCCTGCTGCACGTCCGTCTGTCCGTCGCCGTTCGTCTGCAATGAGTACTCCCACCTCCACCGTCATCTACACCTCCCCCTCCCCCTCTCCCACAGTCACTTCCTGGAGTGCCGCCTCTGGCCTCCCTCCTTCCACCTCCCCTTCCCTTCCTCCACTTACCCACCCCCCTATCTCCTCCCCTGCTGTATACCCACACCTCTACACCCTTCCTCCCGCCTCCACACCCTCAACAGCTCCCACTACTACACCCGCCCTCACGTACGCCTCTGTTGCCGCCGCTGCTGCCGCCCCTCAGGTGGTTGGCTTCCCCTCTCTCACCGACCCCGTCGCTTCGTCTTCTGCATCTCCCGCACGCATCACGTTGCGCCGAGCCACCATCGCCACCACTGAACCAGCTGCTTCTCCCGGTGCCTCCACTACGCCACAGGGATCTGCCACCCGCCACCTCCCTCTCCTCCCCGTCCCTCTCCCCTCCTCCCAGCCTCCAGTCTCCAAAAAACCCCAAAAGCGCGTCCTTACCGACTCTGCTCCCGCCACTTCCCACAAAAAATCAACGCCACCTCCCCCTCCCCATGCCGTCACCATGGACACCACCCCTCCTCCTGCCACCCCTACCTTGGCCCCCACCCTCCACACCTTTGTCCTGTCCACTCCCGATCCTAAGTTCCTCGACGCTCGTACCCTCACCAAGGAAATACGAAAGTACTTACCTGGTGCTCCCATCTCCCAACTCATTCCCCGCAGGGACTCAGTCCTTATCAAGTCCCCGTCCCCATCATTTCACACAGACCTCCTGCGAAAACTCCCACGAGTTATGTTTGGCCCCCACGCCTCTCTGACACCCTTCCTTTCCGCTTCCACTCCTCGTCAGCCCCAGCCTCCCCGTCGCCCCCCCACCTACACCGCTGTGATCACCAAGCTCGGCCCGGTGATCAGAGGATGAAGTGTTGGTAGAACTGAACTCCCACCCGGACTTGGAAATCCGCTCTGCTCGCCGTATCCACAATGCCTCTGGTCCCACCTACCTCATGCGGGTATTCTCAGAGTCCGCCCCGTCCATAGACCATCTCCTCACCCAGGGTGCCCTGATATACCACCGTCGCCACCCTGTTGAATCCTCCAAATCCCCTCCCCAATCCTACCGTTGCCAATGGTGCCTGATGTACAATGACCACCTGACTCCCGACTGCAAAAACCCCCCCACCTGTCCCCATTGCAAGGCCTCCCACTTTCTCAAGAACTGCCCCAACCTCGCTGCTCCTCCTTCCTGTAATACCTGCAATGGCCCCCATCCCACATACTCCCACAAGTGTAAAGCTAAACCCCCTCCAGCCACCCCTGAACTTACAGTCCCAGTTCGTCCCGTCGATCCTCCTGTCCATCCTAACAATTCCCTCCGTCCACCCCCCACGGCCGAGGACATCATCCGGTTCATTACCGTTGTACTCCAAAACATTCACCCTTTCCAGCGCCCGCACACCTTCCAACAAATATCCCTTGCTGCTCGCTCTGTTTTCCACCTGAACACCTTCGCCACTTACTCCCACAACCAAGCCCACTTCACCTTCACCCGCCTCGACACCCTAGTTTAAGTCTCTTCCCTTCCCTCTCTTTCCCCCCCTCCTTCCCGTCATGGCGCGGCACGAGTCTCGCATCCTCTTCCAGAACATTCGCTCCTTCCGCTCCAACAAATACCTCCTCATGCACACCCTCTCCCACCACCAGGTCGACACCTTCCTCTTGAACGAAACCTTTCTCCAGCCCCACCATTCTATCCGCTCCTCCCCCTATATCCTCCACCGCACTGATGCTCCTGGTCCTCATGCGCAGGGTGGAGTCGCGATTGGCCACCTTAAGCATATCCCCGTCCGGCCACAACCTCTCCTGAATGACCCCACTGAACACCTTATCCTTAGCGTCTTCTTCCCCTCCCTCACCATTACCTGTGCCACCATCTATGTCCGCTCCACTGCTCCTCTTCCTTATGACTTCATCTCACACATTGACCACACCTTCTCCACCTATGTGATTGCCGCCGACCTCAACGTCCATAGCCGCACTCCTGCTGCCCTTCGGCGGTGGCATCAGTTCCTCTCCACAATCCAGGGTGACCTTGTTCCCATTCCCCAGCACACCCGACCCGAAAGTAACACCACCCCCGATGTTGTCATTGCCTCCGCCAACCTCCTTGGGCGTATCACAGTCGCCGTCCTTGACCCCACAGGTAGCGATCACCTCCCTGTCCTTCTCACCATAACGTCTGGAAACCGCCCCCCTCCAGCTCCGCAACCTGCACCCCCTCCCAAGGTCGTCCATGACTATCGCCGTGCCAACTGGGATGCCTACCGGGACTCCATCTCCACCCAGGTCGAAAGCCACCCTCTTACCTATCGCCATCCTGACGACATCATCCGCGCCTCGTCCTTCCTTCAGACGGTAATTACTGACGCCGTGGAGGCCCATGTTCCTACTAAAACCATCCACCCACACCGTCCCACTCTCCCTCCGCGGGCTGTCCTCCTCCTCCGTGAATCCCGCCGCCTCTATCGCTCCTTCCTCCGCACTCGTGACAGGGATACACTCCAACGCCACCGGCAAATACAGCGACACGTACGGAACCTTATTACAGCAACGAAACGCCGGGACTGGCGCCAGACCTGCACACGACTCAATGCCACCCTCCCTATCAACTCCTCCAAGTACTGGTCTGCCTTCCATCGTCTTACTGGTTCCCTTTCCGCTCCCCACTACCCCCTTCTCCATGACGATCGCCCCCTTCCAGACAACCTCAGTAAGGCCAACCACTTCGCTTCCCACCTTTCCGAGGTCTTCTCCAACCCCGATGATCCCCACTTTGATTATTCTCTTTTCCCCACCGTCATGGAACGTGCTGATACCTCAGTCGCTCCACTTGCTCCTAGTCTCCAGTACTTGGGGCAGTTGCCCCCCTCCGACATCAACACTCCCATCACAGCACAAGACATTAAGCTTCTCCTCCAGTCCAAACGCAACACGGCCCCTGGTCACGACTGTGTCGCCTACCGTCACCTTCGAGAAAGCCCCTATTCCTTCCTAACTGTCCTCGCCCATCTCTATATTGTCATCCTCTCTACTGGCTTCTACCCTGACCTGTGGAAGACCTCCCGCGTCCTCCTCTTCCTCAAACCCAACAAACCCCCTTCTGCCGCCTCTTCCTATCGTCCCATCTGCCTCACCTCCGTCTTCAGTAAGGTCCTTGAATCCATCCTCTCCCACCGTATCCATCGGCACCTTGCTCAACACCACCTCCTCCCCCTTACCCAGTGTGGCTTCCGACCCTCCTTCTCTGCTGACGACCAACTCCTCAACCTTGTTCACCTTCTGTCCCTCCAGCTCAACTCCCGTCGCTCCGCCATTTTTGTTTCCCTTGACCTCCAAAATGCCTATGACCGTGTATGGCATCCCGGTCTCCTCTTTAAACTCCAAACCTACGCCCTGCCTATCAATTTTGTCCGTCTGGTCGCTTCCTTCCTCTCGCACCGTCCTTCCTATGTCACCCTCCACAACACCAACTCCCGTATCTTTTATCCCACGGCTGGCGTCCCCCAGGGTTCTGTCCTCTCCCCTCTCCTTTATCTCTTGTATACAGCTGATATGCCCAAGCCACCCCCACCAGTTCACCTTCTCCAATATGCTGATGACACTGCCTTCCTGGCTCTCTATCCTACCCTTCAACGGTCTCAACGTACCCTCCAAACCCACCTTAACCAGTTCACCACTTGGTGTAACCAGTGGCTCCTCCGTCTGAACCCCTCCAAAACCCAGGCAATCATCATAGGCCGTACCACTCGCTCCTTTCGCCTCCAAGATTTCTACCTCACCCTTTATGGTCGTCCTATCCAACTCACCCCCACCCTGAAATACCTTGGCCTCACCCTTGACCGACACCTCACCTGGACCCCTCATCTCCTGACCATCCAGCAGAAAGCCCATTCCCGCCTCCGCCTGCTGAAACTCCTGTCCGGCCGGACATGGGGATTGCATCCTTCTACCATCCTCCACACCTACAAATCCCTCATCCGTCCTATCCTCTGTTATGCCAGCGTCGCCTGGATCTCCGCCCCCACCCGCTTTTACAAGGCTCTCCAAATCCTTGAACGCCATGCGCTCCGCCTTGCCTTCCGTATCCGCCTTCCTTCCCCCACACGGCTCCTGTATGAACTGATCCCCTTCCCCCACCTCCTCTTGTTCCTCCAACATCTCCGCATCCTTTACATTGTTCGCAGGGTTGATCCCCCCCACCCTCTGGTTTCCTCCTTCCTCTCCACCCCTCGCCCGTTGCCGCGCCTCTATCGCTGTATCCCTCCCTCTCTCCACCTCCACACCCTCCATCTCCTTCATCAGGGCAATTTCCAACGCCTCCCCCTCCTGGATGACGAACTTCGCCGTGACATATACCCTTCCTTCCAACTATAACCCGGCCTTGTTCCCCCCCCCTCCCCAGGGCCCCCTTCTCCTCTTTCCTCCTTCTCCCAGAGCGGATTTTCCTCCATCCCCCCCTCCCCTGAGACCCTGCACCCCATACTTGCCTCTCTCCTTCCCACATCCCTCCCTACCTGGCCCTCTTCCGAGCGCCCCCCATTCCCCTCCCCCATCTCTTCCCCTCCCTCCCTTCTTCAGGTCTCCCTCATCTCCTTGAACCTGGCAGATCCTCTGTATTGATCATCATCAGTGTGCCACGTCAGTGTTGTTTCGTGCTGTTTCTCGTGTGCGTCCAGAGGTGTGATTTTAATTGTGTACTGCCTTGAGGTTCGCCGTCAGTGTTACGTTGTGTGCTATGCCATCCGTCAACACCTTTATGCTCCAGTCATACTGTGCCTTGTGTTCTTTTAATCGTCGCAGAGTGTGGCTTTTTGTGTGTGCTACTTTTAAACAGTTTTTTTTATCTCCATTTTACAGTCACCCCGTTTTTTTGTATATTGCCTTCCATGATGTTCTCCCTTTTTTATATCTATGTTCGCCTTCTTCTCTCCTTTGCTGTTTTTAAATGTCTTCTATTGTTTTGTTCTATGTCTTTCGGCTGAAGAGCAGCGCATATGCTGCTGCCAGCCCACCCCGATAGGGAATTGAAATACAATAAAGAAAAAAAAAAAAAACTAGCGGTCTCCATTCGAGGGTTGGATTCCCTCTCTTCTTCTCAGTTCACTGCCTGGGCTACTCTCAGGGTGCGCCTTCGACGTGGAAGATCCCTGCCGTGTCGTCTGCTTGCCGCCGCCGCCGCTTGGTCGCCGCCTTCCGGTCCCCGCCGCCGCCGCCGCCGCCGCCGCCGCCATCCGGTGCCCGCCGCCGCCGCCATCCGGTGCCGCCTGGTCGCAGCCATCGCCGCCGTCCTGACCCTGGTCTACGGCCGTCTTCGTCTCCATCCGTCTTCGTCTTTGTCTGTCCCCAGTTTCTGTCCTCTCCTCTTCGTTCTGTTCGTTCTTGTTTCTCTCTCCCGTCATGTCCGCCCCCACCACCACTGTCACTACTACCACCACCGCCATTGTCTATACCTCCCCTTCCGCCGCCTTCACCACTATAACTTGGTGTGCCCAGTCCCACCCCCCTCCTTCCATTCCACCTCTCCTCACTCTCCCTTCACCCTCTATCTTTGTCGCCCCCTCTCCCGCTTCTTCCTCCCGCTCCTCTCGTTCTGATCCCTTCCCCCCACGCCCCCAGCCTGTCACTGCAGCTCCGGCTCGGGTGGTGGCCCGTCGGGCCACTGCCCACGCCCAGCTCTCCCCGTCACCTTCGCCATCATCGCCGCCACTGCCACCGTCATCGTCATCGTCGCCTTCGCCTTCGCCTTCGCCTTCACCGTCACCGTCACCATCTCCGGCGCCGACTCCGGCCCCGGGACCTGCCACTCCCCGCCACATTCCCGTTGTTCCCATCCCCCACACCTCCTCCACCGCCGTCAAGCGCCCCGGTGGCACTTCTGCTTCCTCTGCTTCCAAAAAGGCTGCGCCTCGTCCTCCTTCCCCCCACCCATGATGCCATGGAAGTCTCCCCGCCTGTCCCTGCCCCCTCATCCTCCTCCTCTCCCCCTTCCTCCTACCGCTACCTCCTCTCCCGTCCTGATGCCTCTCTCCTCGAAGCCCGGAACCTCACCCTCTTCCTTCGCCAGCATTGTCCTGGTACCCCTCCTCACTCCTCGCCGAGATTCGGTCCTCATCTCCTCCCCCAGCCCAACCCTCCACACCTACCTCCTTTCCCGCATCCCTGTCACCCGCTTTGGCCCTCATGCCTCTCTCACCCCTGCTCCTTCACCACCTCCCTCCCGCCAACCCCAACCTCCGCGTCGCCCGCCAACTCTCACCGCCGTGATCACTCGGCTTAGTCCAGTGATCACGGAGGAGGAGGTGTTGGCAGAGCTCCAGGCACATCCCCATTTGGAGGTGCGTGCGGTTCGCCGCATACAAACGCTGCCGGCCCCACCCGCCTTATGCGGGTTTTTTCTGAGCACGCCCCCTCCATTGACCGTCTCCTGCAGGAGGGTGCCCTCCTTTTTAACCAGCGGTACAAGGTCGACCCCTCCCGTTCCCCTCCTCAATCCCTGCGCTGCCAGAGGTGTCTACACTATAACGCGCACCCCACAGCTGAGTGCCGCGAGGCCCCCACCTGCCCGCATTGTCGGCAAGCGCACTTCCTCAGGCAGTGCCCCAACCTCCAATCCCCTCCTTCCTGCAATACCTGCAATCTCCCCCATCCCACCTACTCCCAAAAGTGTAAAGCCCGACCCCCTCCAACCAATCCTGAACTCACAGTCCCTGTCCGTCCCCTGGACGCCCCCACCCCTCCTGGCAATTCCCTTCGTCCCCCCCCCCCCCCCACCGCTGAGGACATCATCAGGTTCCTTACCATCGTCCTCCAGAATGTTCATCCCTTTCAGCGCCCACACACCCTCCAACAGATCTCCCTCGCCGCCCGTTCCATATTCCAACTCAAGATGTACGCCACCTACTCCAACAACCAGGCCTATTTCACCTTCTCCCGCCTCGACACCCTCGTCTAAATCCCTATCATGGCGCGACAGCAATGTATCCTTTTCAACAACATCCGCTCCCTACCTGCCAACAGGAACCTCTTCCTGCACCCCCTTGCCACCCACCGCGTGGATGCCTTCCTCCTTAATGAAACCTTCCTCCAACCCCACCACACCGTTCACACTTCGCCCTACCTCCTCCACCGCTCCGATAATCCCCTCCCGATTGCGCGTGGCGGAGTTGCCATTGGTCACCACCGCCAGATCCCCGTTCGGCTCCAACCTCTCCTTCCCGACCCCACCAAACACCTGATCCTTAGTCTCTTCTTCCCCGGCCTTACCGTTACCTGCGCCACCATCTATGTCCGCCCCAACGCTCCTATTCCCTTCGACTTCCTCTCCCACGTCGATCGTACCTTTTCCTCCTACGTGATCGCCGCCGACCTCAACATCCATAGTCGTTCCGCTGCCCAGTTACGGCGATGGCATCGGTTCCTCTCCACCCTTCAAGGTGACCTCGTCCCCATCCCCCAGCATACCCGTCCTGAATCCAACTCCACTCCTGATGTTATCCTCTCCTCCCCCAACCTCCTTGGCCGCATAACTGTGGATGTCCTGGAGCCTATTGGTAGCGACCATCTCCCTGTCCTCCTCACCGTTTCAGACGGTCGTCGCCCTCGCCCCGACCCTCGTACTGACCCTCCCCCTAAGTATGTCCACGACTATTCCCGAGCCGACTGGAATGCCTACCGGGATACCCTTTCCACCCAGGTCGATAGCCACCCTCTCACCTATCACCACCCTGACGATGTCACCCATGCCGCCTCCTTTCTCCAGCAGACCTTGTCTGAGGCCGTGGAGGCCCACGTTCCTACTGTCGCCATCCACCCCCACCGTCCTACCTTACCCCCACAGGCCGTTCTCCTCCTCCGTGAATCCCGTCGTCTCTACCGTGCCTTCCTCCGCACGCGTGACCCGGACACACTACGACGCCACCGGCAACTCCAGCGACACGTTCGTAATTTGCTCGCGGCTAAGAAACGCCGGGACTGGCGACAGACATGCACCCGTTTAAATGCCACCCTACCAATCAACTCGTCCAAGTTCTGGTCGGCCTTCCGTCGCCTTACCGGAACTAAACCCTCCCCCTACTATCCTCTTCTCCACGATGATCACCCCTTCCCTGACACCCTTAGTAAGGCCAATCACTTTGCCTCCTACCTCTCCGATGTCTTCTCCATCCCCGACGATCCCCAGTTCGATTACTCCCTCTTCCCGGATATCCGCGATCGAACTGACCCCTCTGTCCCTCCCCTCGCTCCTGGTTTCCAGTACTTGGACAACATTACACACACGGAACTCAATGCCCCTATCACTACACAGGATCTCATTGTTACACTCCGCATCAAACGCAACACCGCTCCTGGTCACGATCGTGTCACCTACCGTCACCTTCGTGAAGCTCCTGTCTCTTTCCTCTCCACCCTGGCCAGGCTCTACAATGTAGTCCTGTCCACCGGTTACTACCCCGACCTGTGGAAAACCTCCGGTATCCTCATGTTCCTTAAACCTGGCAAACCGCCGTCCGCCGTCTCCTCCTACCGTCCCATCAGCCTTACCTCAGTCTTCAGCAAGGTCCTGGAATCTATCCTCACCCGTCGCATCCACCAGCATCTCCGCCAGCACCGCCTCCTTCCCGTCACCCAGTGTGGCTTTCGGCCGTCCTTCTCTTCCGACGACCTTCTCCTTCACCTCACTCATCTCCTTTCCGAACAGCTTAATTCCCGCCGCTCCGCAATCTCCCTCTCCCTGGACCTCGAACGTGCATATGACCGCGTATGGCATTCCGGTCTCCTCTTCAAGCTCCAAACCTTCGCCCTTCCCATTAACTACGTCCGTCTGATCGGCTCCTTTCTCTCCCGCCGTCCTTCCTATGTCACCATCCATAACACCGATTCCTACACCTTTTTCCCCTCCGCCGGTGTGCCCCAAGGCTCCGTCCTCTCCCCCCTTCTGTACCTGTTGTACACGGCGGACATGCCGCCGCCGTCACCCCCCGTCCACCTTCTCCAGTTTGCCGATGACACCATGACACCGCCTTCCTTGCCCTTGCCCCCACCCTACAGCGCTCCCAACGCCTTCTCCAATCCCATCTTGACCGGTTCACCGCTTGGTGCAACCAGTGGTTGCTCAAGGTCAATCCTTCCAAAACCCAGGCGATCATTGTAGGCAAAACCACCCCTTCCTTCCGCCTCCTTGATTTCTATCTCACCGTCTATGGCCGTCCCATCGCCCTCACTCCCACCCTTAAGTACCTTGGCGTCACCCTCGATCGTCGCCTCTCCTGGACTCCCCATCTCCAGACAATCCAAGCCAAGGCACATTCCCGCCTCCGTCTCCTCAAGCTCCTTTCCGGCCGTACGTGGGGTCTGGACCCCTCCACCATCCTCCACACCTATAAATCCCTCATCCGCCCTATCCTTTGTTATGCCCATCCAGCATGGATCTCCGCTCCCCCTACCTTTTATAAATCCCTCCAAATCCTTGAACGCCATGCTCTCCGCCTCGCCTATCGCATCCGTCTCCCCTCCCCCACGCGGATCCTCTACGATCTCATCCCCTTCCCCCACCTCCTCCTTTTCCTTGAAAGGATACGGATCCTGTACACCTCCCGCAAACTCGATCCTCCTCACCCGCTCGTCTCCCCGATCCTCTCCCACCCCCGCCCGCTGCCGCGCCTGTATTCGCACGTCCCACCTGGTCTCCACCTCTCCACCCTCCTTACCCTCTCCCAAGGTGGCTTCCGCCAGCTCCCCCTCCCTGATGATGCCCTCCTCCCTTCCATCTACCCCTCCTACCAACTTTGATCCTCCCGCCCTCCTCCTGTACTTACTCCTCCGTGCACCCTCCCTCCCTCCTCTCCCTTTTCCCTCCCTCCTCCTTTTCTCCCCCCCTCCTCCCCCGGGCCTCCCCTCCCCTGTTCCTCTCCTCCTGCCCCCGACTCCTCAGCCATTGGCATCCTTTTTCTCCCCTCTCCCCCACCTCCCCCTTCTACCCCTCTTGGCAGGTCCCCGGACTCGCACACGTTACGTGGACATTCGCGCGCCGGAGGTCGCCGCCATCAGTGTTTTGTGTGTTTAGTGTTTAGTGTTTAGTGTTCACCGTCCCTTCCATCGTTCACCAGTGCCATCATCATCTTCAGTGGTTGTGCGTCGTCTCATCAGCTAGCAGTGTGGATTATCGACGAGTGTGAACGGCTCTGTGATTGTCTCTGTGTGTCTCCTGTTTTATTGCCCACCGCTCTGTGCCTTATGTGTCTTCTCACTGTTTTTGCTGCTTGTGTCTTCTATGGCTGAAGAGCAGCGTAGTGTGCTGCTGACAGCCTGCCTGTTGTACAGGTTTTAAAATAACAATAAAGTAAAAAAAAAAAAAACTAGCGGTCTCTGTTCGCAGTGGAGCAGCCAACCAGGGCGGGCGGCTGCTCTCTGCATATGGCGTAGCTGCCCGAGGATAGCTCTACGGAGTGGTGGCAAATAAGCTAAGGCGTAACTGCCGTTTGTAGAACATATACTGACGCTCTTATGCGCTAAGTATAAAAGAGTCGAAGACTCGCAGTTCCCGCAACTGTTGTTGCACACTTCCCCGGCGGGAGTCGCCCGTCCTTTGGTAGGGACGTCGAAGGCAGTACCAGGGACCCGTTCGCGTCGGTCATTCCCGCGTGCTGCAGGCCTCCTCTCTTCCTCCCGCGCTTCCTTTAAGCGCCGCGCATTGCACTCTGCGCTGATAGGTCGTAGGGACTTCCCACTTCCGTAGGGCCCCTCTTGAATTTTATATAATCACAAAAAAGCAAAAGATGTCTGTTTTCTTACATAATAAACTTATGGCGCTGACAAGAGGTCGGCTGACCCTGGCAGTGTTTGTCCCAGGACGCAGTTGTATTAGGCGAACATCATATCGTGAACCTTTTGCGGGGTGGTCTGAACTACACAAACGCCTGCTGCAGGTATCTTTTATACGCTTTTTGTATCGCCGCTCCAGCACCGAAAGAGCCGGAGATGGCATACATACAGAAGCCCACAAACCCTGGCAGTTGTTTACGTCTAGCAGTATCCCCGCTGACACAGGCAACACAGTCCTTTAATTACCTCACAGCGAAATACCCACACCGGTGCACAAACCCTAACATTTACCGGCCTCCTACACATCATTATGTACGACTACGCAGACTCAAGTACTTCAATGTGCAACAGCACTTCAGACTTTTTCATGTCCTGTCACTGGTTTCGGCGATCCACCACGAATTTCTCTTCTGTGCTAACCTCTTCTCAGAGTATAACTTGTAACCTACGTCCTCAATTACTTGCTTTCTTTATTCCAATACGTTTCTCTACAGCTGCCTTAAATACCATGTACGTCATTCTCACGTCCCTTAACGTCCTTATCATTGTTCCTTTCCCTTCTCAGTTTTTTCTTTTTCTTTTTTTTATCCTCCCAGATTCTACGTTCACGCCCGATAAGGTTCCGAGAGAACGTAACATACCTCGTGTGGGGTTGGGACCAGAAACACAAATGGGCGGAGCCACGAGTTTCCAACAGAGCGCACGCGTGGCTCGAGCAACTCTATCCAATGCTCAACAGGGAAACGACATTATAGGATGTCTAAGTCGATATACATGACACTGGTGAGGCCTCTGACGTACAGTTCACTTCTGGGGATGTGAAGTTCCTACACGCCTGCGCCGCCAGTAAGTCATAGACAATAAAGTGCTAAGCATAACTACCAACGATCCAAGCTATACCGGCGTCGTGGGACTTCACAATGAATACCGCCTTCAAACCCTAAGCTAAGTATTCAAAAAAAAAAAAAAAAAAAACATGCCACACGACCGTACAATAACTAGATATGCGAACAACCATTAAATTTTTAGACTAAGAACAGTAAATACAACCATCGGTAGAAGTATAAGCTACCACATACAGCTAGCCAGGGTAATACGTGTCGGTTAAAATTTTGAAGCTGTATCGCAGAAATTGTTCAGTGTGGGTGGAGGCGAAAGGGCAGATAAGGTTAAGCTGTGTTGCAGTGAGGAAACAATGGTGAAGTTGTTTTGAATGTAAACTCTTAAACTATCAATGTGTTTAATGGACATGATTATATCATTTCTAACGGAAAATAATTTGTGAATGTAGTTTAATGGAACTGTTTAGAGGAAAAGTGGAGTGTCGGAGGTAAATATATTCTCATTATTCCTGCGCCATTGAACTAAATTGATTATTATCCTGAGAATTGCTAGATGTCATAGATAGGAAAGTGTTTGGTTATTAAGACATTCATTAAATTTAAAATAGACCGCGAGCACTTCCTCCCAATATACACAAAACTTAATGTCACTTATGGCTACATTTAATTTTCACCTTTCTTCTCAAATTTATAATTGATCAAGGCCTTGTTCAAAAATAAAGGAAAAGTGTATACGGAAAATAGCTGTGCAACTAACATATAACTCATTGTACCTTAAGCCTCGGTGTGCCTATGCAGTAATTTGCAGCTTCTGCAAGCGGCGCTTAAGACGGAGCAGTACTGCAAGTAGTATCCAGATATATGCACAAAACAGTTAAGGACTAAATTTTTTATTCAATCAGGGATAACTTCGCATTCAGTTAGACTTTCTGTGTTGTCACTTTCAGTCCCGAGCTCTATGATCTAATGTAGAGCTCTTGCAGTCAGATTGCTAATTTTTACAGTAAGAGCTTCCTTCACATCACAATTACTACAACTCAGCTTTGCCTTCGGATTAACGCAGTTCATTTAGTTCATTCATTTAGTTCATTACGGTTTACATCTTACAATCAGAAACAGTCACCCATATTTTTATTTATTTAAACAAGTTTAAAGGGCATAACCACATATGTCGGGCTAACACTCACAACAGACAACGTCTGAAGCCCCTGCTGAAACCGGCAACGCTACCCTACATTGCGAATCCGAGGTATCACCTATCGGACACAAACCGATGATGAACCAACCTGTTTCTGGTATGCTGATGTTGGCCGACAAGTCGATGCAGTTAGCCAGTCGCAGCCCAACGTCAAAACTATCGGCCTGCATGATACCCACCACTTAGCTAATTGTTGCGAAATCTGTCGTAGATAGAAAACACTCCGCTACTGCTCTTACTACCCGACTCGACAATCGCGAAAATTCTTTTTCATTTGGCTCTTGCCTTGACACTGTTTCCGCTGCTCTTAAACCGGTATCTTCCGACACAATCTCTCTCCAGATGAGCAAGTACTAATGATTAATTGTAAATAGATGTACGCAAACCATCGCAATAACTACATCCTGCGAAGACCTCTTGTATTGCCCATCAAGCCGATGTGGCCTCTAATAGTTCCGAGTGGCGAACACTTCAAGATGACTGAACCTTAATCCCGGTTCAAAGTCCTCACTCCAGATAGCCTTCCAATTTTTAGTCGTCTGTTTCTTTCTTATTTTTGAAGACTACCTTTGTTGCAACTATACTACAGATAACTTTCTCTTTCGTTGCCAGCAGTTCTTGTCTTCCTGGAGGCTACCTTTAGATGTGTTGTTCTTTTAGTTATTGCTTCCTTTTTTCATGGTTTCGTGTATTGAGTTTCCGCAATGCGCAGCACTTTCACAAACATCTATGCTATAATCACCAGAGTTATCCCACTTAACTCCGTCAAATGATTGTACACGATAAGAATAGTAGACAGTCGCCCCTTATTGTCTACATAATTTCCGCGAGGTGTTCTTCACTTCGTGCTAAAGCTACTAAACCATGAATCTGTCATTTTAGAAACGGCGTAAGTCCGTAAAGGCAAATTTCTCAGCAAAAAGCTTTAATTTACCAAGTTCAACACACATCAAAACTAGTTTCGTGAGCAATTTATCACACAATATAATATTCAGATTCTAGAAGACACAGCCAAAACAGTGGTCAGTGACAAGGTTAATTTTTCCTAAAATTTACTCAAATACTAGATTATTTCACTCAGACGTAATATCACGATCAACTTGTGCTTTAAAAAGCTATGACACACAATAATTTACTCGGCAAAACTAACTTAATTCATGACATCAGTATCATGCCATAAAGATTAATCTGAAGCAGCAATATTTTCAAATTGCGCAACAAAAAGAATTTTCTTGTAATTTGACAACGCAAATGCAGGACTGAACAATTATCTACTTCAATTTATAAAAGTTTATCCAAAATTTCAAGGTAAAATTGCTGATATTCTTCCTGAGTATGCTGAAACATCTTCAGGTCAACAAGTTCAGCTTCACTGACAGTGTCTGTATGCTCGTGGTTGCGGTATAATACATTTCGGTTCCCTCGGCCCCGGACGACGTTCTCATCTCACACTGCTGTGTTAAGCGGTGATGCAGCTACTGCCCCTGGATGCCGAATGAGTACTCAAAATGCCTTAAAATTGACAAGTGGAATGCAGAACGCTCGTCTCTTTAAAGATGTTTGCTTTCCAGGGAGTTTACTATCTTCTTATACAGAGGAAGCAAATATCCTTTAAAATTGTCTTCGACGTGTACTATAGTAATTGCAGACTTCACAGGGAGTCTTGACTTTCCCAATATCTCACACTTTTCTGGGACGTAAATTCAGTCGTGTATCGACAAAAGCTTCATCAGAGCACCAAATTCGCGGTCGTTCGGGAGAAAACAATGTCCTCTTAGGGGAAAGAAGTGCTCGATTTTATCGAAACGTTCTTGCTTATACAAGAGCCGTTATAAACGTTAGTATGGTGTCATTACTATTTTTCCCACTACAGCTGTCACTAAAGTTAGTTTGCTTCCAGTTACCTACAGGGTGTCCAGAAAACGACTCCCTGATTTCAAAATTAAATATCTCGAAAACAAAGAACGATAGAGGAATGCAGTAAACGGTATGTTTATTGTGAAAGCTGTAAGAGGTTTATACAGGAGTTTGAAATAATAGTTACAAAAGCTGCTAACAGATGGCGCTGTACGCTGTACAGCTCATATCAGCATACATAAGTGAAATAATCGTATGAAAACAATCTTTGCAAACAATCACATCACAATGTTTTCAAAACGTTCACCATTGGCACTACAGAGGTGGCGCAAACGAAGAATGTAATTCGCCATCACGTTTCGTAGTGTCTCAACCGAAATGGATTCACATGCCACAGAGATCGCCGATTCAAGCTCGTCCAGCGTGGCGGGATGCTTCGGGTAGACCATGTCTTTCACTGTGCTCCACAAAAAAGTCACAGGGAGTCAAATCCGGCGAATATGGAGGCCAATCCATGACTGCACCAATAAATTTGGGATATTCCACAGCAATGACTAGATTCCCGAAGTATTCCTCAAGAAAGCGAAACACTTGTCCGATGTGGTCGGGCTCCATCTTGCATAACCCATTCAGTACCTGATCGATCCTCTAAGGCTTGCTGTGTGGCGACCAATTGTTACAAAATTGTAACGTAACGTGCACCAGTGACCGTTTCTCGAATGAAAAAAGGGCCAGTAATGCCTCTGCTGCATACTGCAGCCCACACAGTAACTTTAGAATACAGGGGTTTCGCTTCACACCAATACGGCTTTTCGGAACCCAAAAATGGCCACTTTTGCTTATTCACATATCCATTCAGGTGGAAGTGTGCTTCATCTGTAAACCAGATGCAGCCAACATCAAATCTTTCACTATCAATCATTGTGAGCATCTGATTAGCAAAGGCAACCCTTTGTTGCACAGCTCGTACAGGTATGGCCAGGTGCGTTTGAATTTTGAATGGAAACATGTATAGGCTCTTAGTATTTCCTGCGTGCTGGAACGTTTCAAACCAATCTCAGATGCAATTCTACGGACGGATGACATTGGATTTCGCTGAATAATTCCAGAAACTGTGGCGATATTTTCAGGCGTAACTGCGGTTTGCTTGCGGCCAACATGCCCCACTTGATCATCAGTTACGCTGCCTGTTCGTTAAAATTTTGCGAAGAGCCTACGAATGATTTTCGCATCGGGTCCTTTTGGAACATTAAATCGTGCTCGAAAACTTCGCCTTGTTGCCGTAGGACTCTCTTCTAACCTATGGTACTCTAGCACCAGAAGAAAGCGTTGTTCAATGGCGTAGGCCTACTTGGTTTTAATCTCTTCCTTCGGTACACTAACCCCCTTTCACGTTTCAATACTGGAACTGATCGCTCTGGGCTTCGGATCACTATTTATACTAGGCATTACGAATGGCGATAACAGCGCCATCTGTTAGCAGCTTTTGTAACTTATTTCAAACTGCTGTATAAACTTCTTACAGCTTTCACAACATACATACCGTTTACTGCATTCCTCTATCGATCTTTGTTTTAGAGATATTTAATTTTGAAATCAGGGAGTCCTTTTCTGGAGACCCTGTATGTAACACAGAAGGGAAAAAAGCTACTTCACTAGATCCTTTGTTACCCTCGGTTTCATCATCGAGGTAAAAATGATCTTCACTTGACTTTGAATTATGACACAGATTCGTGGAAGCTAGAGTGCTGTGAAATTTTTTAGCTCTCCTTTTGTGAATTTAATTCTGCTTCAACAACATTCTATGTCATCTCATTGGGGAATGACTTTAGTTTCTGTTCCAAAATACTAACATACAGCAGGTATGTATCATAGTGCTTGTATGTAATGTGTACGTTAGGGTGCATAAGGAAAACATCTGAGACAAGATTTTCACATTCAACTTTGGATCTTTTCACTTGCCAAAATCAATTTACTGATAAATGACATCTTAGTTTCCGCAGACTTAGTGGTTATCAGCAACTCTTCCAGAAGACGGAGTCAAATCTCTTAAAATCTTTTTGACAGACCACCAGAACTATTTACAACTCTGACTGCGCTTAATGGATGAAACGTTTGGAGATGGACGAGGTCTTTGTATATCCCATTCGTCTTCGCTCTTAAATACATCCTCTCTCAATTCCCACTCTCTCATTCGACTTCATTCCTAACACCATGGATAAAAATCGGTAATTGCTCATTGGCCTGGTACATACATAAATAAATTCTCATTTCCGAGCGTTCAAATGTTTACACGTGGTCCAAACGGAACCATCATGGCCTTTATCTGATTTGCTTCGGAAACAGCACAGTCTTCACGCGATTCGTATGAAAGTTGCTTTTAGCATTCCGCGACTGATACCAGTGAGCTGTAAACTTCAGACGCAGATGGCCCCCACCTCTGTTGGACCGCTAGAAGCTCGATGACACGCACCCACCTCCATCAGGGCCACGTGTTGGGCGTCTCGCATCGACGCCTGCGGCCCACGATGGTCTCACGCCTGGCCACATATCCTGGCACGGTCGCCACCGCCACTGCCACAACTAGAGTGCTTTACTGCACTTCTCACAATAGGAACGGTGGTACGTAAAGCCCCGCCTACGAACTGCTGCTTTGTTTAAATGTGATAAAGAACTTCATCATAATACGTGGGAGCTAAAGTCGCTCAAATGAACGTGTCAGTCATATACTTATTGTGACAGACCTTCCTTGCTGCTGCATCCTGAGGACAGTAGCTTCAGTGACATAAATTTGTATAGTTCTAGAATTACTAAGCTATGGGTCAGATTCCGTGGTGGTATTTCAACGTAATAAAATATTAAGCCACATACACAACTTTCCTGTTGTCTGTTAAAACAGACTGCGAGGAAAAAAGTTGTTTACAATTCTGTAACCTGTGGCAGAAACAAGTAGAAATTTGTAGTCTGTCGGTCCGAACCTTTCAGTGTCGTGTTGAAATTTGAAGTAAATCTGGCAAGCAAGCACTTTTCGAAATTCGTGGTAATAGCTTTAAACGACGTCTTCACTTAATATCGTATGTATACCATGTATATTAGAAATATATGTACCCTACGCCTGGCGAAACATCCATCAGCGTCGTGTAAAAGTTTGAAGGAAATTGGACAAGTACTTTTAGGGTTTTTTTCTAACAGTCTTGGTATGCTGTAAGGCCACATATTTATGCACTATCTCCATCTAAATGTTTACTGGACTGTCGTGTAGAAATTTCAGACACATCTGTCAAGAACTTTTAGAGATGTTTCACGACGTCAAACATAAATTTGTCTTTATATGGTACAGACAAAATATTTTTAACCATTCACCTCATACAGCAATAAATCTACTACGACGACTTAAGTTTCTCTCAATTTCCTTCACGAAAATAGTGTCAAACTGCAAGAAAGCCATTCGCTGAAAAGTAGTCCACTCATGATTCTTTAGGTTTGGGAGCAAAAGGCGATCGCTGCGAGATACTTCTGGTGGATGTGAAGAAATTTAGAATCCAGGGTAGTACAGTTTTGCTTGATGGGTGTCAAATACCTTTGCTGAAATATCGATGGCTTAAAGCCATATCACCACTTGATAATGGCCTAAGACCAAAATTTTAAGTGTATTAAAAACTTACACGTCATTGGTGTGAAAATGTCCTTCGAAAATTTTTTGACTGTCAATCCGAGCTAAAAGTGTATTATAAGCGCCACTAGCTGCTGTCGAGAAACGCTTCATTGCGCCAAGAAACAATCTGCGTTACATATTGATCACAGGGATTTGCGAGAACAGGAAAACAGGTAAAGCTCTTTTTCTCAACGCAGAACAGGAGCAGTGAATCCGTCATTTCTCCCTGGTGAACTGGACAGGCTTTCCTTTTACTCCAGTGTAAGGGGACTGGCTACCATTGAAGACAGCTGTCAAGAATGGCTGTCCGTCATTGTGATGTACAGCAGTAAACACATCACATTTACCGTGACGTAGGGTTTAATACGTTAATTTTTTGGCGCCCTATCTTTGTGCATCCGGTTTTTCTATCTTCCGCCTAAAAATTCCACTGTGGCACACACTATCTGATCAAAAGTATCCGCACACCCCCAAAAATATTTTTCATAGTGGGTTCATTTCGATGCCGGGTACTCCATATCAGCGACCTAAGTAGTCACCAGACATTGTGAGAGCAGAATAGGACGCTCCGCGGAACTTACGCACTTTGAACGTGGTCAGGTGGTCCGGGAGATTTCCACCCCTAAATATCCCTAGGTCCACTGTTTGGATGTGATAGTCAAGTCGGAACGTCACGAGACACATACAGCACAAGCTTCCTCTGTTGATGCGACACACCGCAGACAGTTTAAGAGGATCGTAATGTGCAATAGACGTCTATCCAGAGCATCACAGGAATTCCAAACTCCATAAGGATCCACTTAAAGTACTAACAAGGGGAAGGCCTCAGACACGGCCAACCTATTCGTCTCACATTAGACAGGTCACTTGTGTACAACCTAAAACGAAGGACTAAGATATTTTGGGTCAACACCCTCGCAATTTTGAGAAAATCACCCCTAAATGTTATGACGAGTAATCTACTCAAAATTGCAGTGATCGATAGATAATTGTAAATAGAGCATTTTTCGTAATCAGGTATAGGGTCCGCAAACACAAACTTTTCCAGAAATCGCGGAAAGAACTTTCACAACTGCCGCTTCTGTACCCACATGGTAAACGCTTAGCGCTGATAGCGCAACGGCCAGGGTAACTGGCTCGGAATCCGAGAAACCTAGCGGATGTTATTCTTTTCGTTTGTATTTTCCCATATCTCAATTGACAGGGATAGGAGGGTTAATAAGGTAAGTAAATCAATAGGGAATAATAAGCTGGGCATAGTTGTGAACCTTGAAGAGTGAAGGTGTCCAGCACAAGCCTTATAGAAGGCAATTGGGAAGAGTTGTTTCCCGTCATTAGGCTGCCGCGAACCTCGCGGACACATGTAGTGATTTTTCCATCGTTAATGTGCCGAATGAAATAAGTTTTGTGAATGAATAGTGTTCTTCCGTAAGTAACATACGACGGGTACTGCATGTAGTTAGCAGTAATTAGCTCGTCTGTTTATGCCGTAGTAACTAGTTACTGTTGTCATCTTTCAGGTGCATAATCTAAATAATGGAGGATGTATACCCTTCGACTTGCGCTGTAATATCCAGGGTGAGTCACCTAACGTTACCGCTGGATATATTTCGTAAACCACATCAAATACAGACGAACCGATTCCACAGACCGAACGTGAGGAGAGGGGCTAGTGTAATTCTTTAATACAAACCATACAAAAATGCACGGAAGTATGTTTTTTAACACAAACCTACGTTTTTTTAATGGAACCACGTTAGTTTTGTTAGCACATCTGAATATATAAACAAATACGTAGTCAGTGCCGTTTGTTGCATTTTAAAATGTTAATTACATCCGGAGATATTGTAACCTAAATTTGACGCTTCCGACGTTCAGTTGCGTCTTGAAACAAACACGGGCCACGGTCGGCGAGCAGCGTCTGCAGGGACATGTTTACGATGACGACCGTGTTTACGTGTGTGGCTGTAGTGCACTGTTGTGGTTTGGTCTAGCTGTCGCAGTGTCCGCATGTACCGCTTGCTGCTATTGTTATTCTGCATTCGTCTCCGCACGCAGACCAACTGTAGTACACCGTGTTAACAGACGTCTGTGATAGTGTAGTGTTGTAGGAACTGTGACCATGGTGTATTCGAACTCTGAAAAGGCGGAGATGATACTATCCATGGCGAGTGTCGACGAAATGCAGCTGAAGCCTGCAGGGTGTATGCAGAACGGTACCCGGACAGAGAGCATCCAACATGCCGCACATTGCAAAACATCTACCGCCAACTGTATGCAACAGGTATGGTCGTAGCACGCAAACGGGTCCGTAACAGGCCCGTCCCAGGAGAAGCGGGTGCAGTTAGTGTGTTAGCTGCTGTTGCCATGAACCCACACATGAGTACACGGGACAATGCGAGAGCCGGTGGACTGGGTCAAAGTAGTGTCATGCGCATACTGCAACGTCACCGCTTTCACCCGTTTCATGTGTCGCTAAATCAGCAATTACATGGTCATGACTTTAATCATCGAGTGCAATTCTGTCAATGGGCACTAACAGAGAATGCGTTGCAGTTCTACCTGTTTACCGATGAAGCGGGTTTCACAAACCACGGGGCAGTGAATCTACGGAACATGCATTACTGGTCCGTGGACAATCCTCGCTGGCTCAGACAGGTAGAGCGACAGCGACCGTGAACTGTAAATCTATGGTGCGGCATCATTGGCGACCACCTCATTGATCCTCACTTCATTGCAGGGGCCCAAACAGCTGCAACATACATCGCGTTTCTACAGAATGATCTGCCAACGTTGCTCGAAAATGTCCCACTGGAAACGCGTCGACGTATGTGGTATCAGCATGATGGTGCACCTGCACATTCCGCAATTAACACTAGGCTGACCCTTGACAGGATGTTCAACTGGCGTTTCATAGGACGTGGAGGACGCATAAATTGGCCAGCCCGTTCTCCTGATCGTACACCTCTGGACTTCTTTCTGTGGGGTACGTTAAAGGAGAATGTGTACCGTGATGTGCCTACAACCCCAGAGGAAATGAAACAACGTATTGTGGAAGCCTGCGGCGACATTACACCAGATGTACTGCGGCGTGTACGACATTCATTACGCCAGAGATAGCAATTGTGTGCAGCAAATGATGGCCACCACATTGAACATCTATTGGCCTGACATGACGGGACACACTATATTCCACTCCGTAATTGAAAACGGAAACCACGTGTGTACGTGTACCTCACCCCTCATGGTAATGTACATGTGCGTCAGTGAAAAAGACCAATAAAAAGGTTTTAGCATGTGGACGTAATGTGCTGTTCCAGTCTCTTCTGTACCTAAGGTCCATCACCGTTCCCTTTGGATCCCTACGTAATTCGGTGCTGTACGATACACACCATTGAACAGCGGAGGAGTGGTACTCAAGCGTCAACTTTAGGTTACAATATCTCCGGATGTAATTAACATTTTACAATGCAACAAACGGCAATGACTACGTATTTGTTTATATGTTCAGATGTGCTAACAAAACTAACAGGGTTCTATTTAAAAAAACGTAGGTTTCTGTTAAAAAACATACTTCCCTGAATTTTTTTATGGTTTGTATTAACCAATTACACAGCCCCTCTCCTCACGTTCGGTCTGTGGTTTACGAAATATATCCAGCGGTAATGTTAGGTGACTCACCCTGTATAGTTGGGAGCCTGTCACACACGATGGCAAGCAGGAGGTTACCGACGCTGTGTATTGGTTTGTAAAAGTGTTGAAAGACAGATGCATTACCAATGCACTACCGGAAGCAGGCAGCTATGTTTCTCGTCGTTTCAGATCGATAGGAGCGGCTATCGTCGAGTGATTTTTGTAGCTGACGGACGAATTGACTTTTGTTGATACTGAAGTACTGTACCATGAAGATATCCCGACTAGTGAATCGCAAAATAGTCATAATACTTCGGAAATCTCCACGTCACTGGGCGTATGTGCTTCATCTGTTCACAATGAGTATTACGAACCGGTTACTAAACGATTGAGCTACGGCGCTATACCCCTTGAAGTAAAAGTAAAGGCGGTAGCGCTAGCCAGGAATAATCCAAATTGGAACTTACAAACACTGCAAAAAAATGGAGCAACAACAGACCTGAAAAGGAAGGACTTGAAATTGTGGGAAAGTGATATCGTTAAAGGAGGCACAAGATACGACAAATACTAGCCGATAAATAAGTGGACATGCGACCGATTTGTCGAATCTCGTTGTCGTAACGAGAATGTAACAACGAAAATACTTGAGTGGGCTGCAGGTGCAGCGCTTCAATATACGGCCAACAAGGATTTTACTTTTGCTGCATCATTCTTGGGCAAGAAATTTCAAATCGGAGTACAAAATTCAACGGCACGTCACTAAATACTTCTCTCATAAGAAGGTACAAACTATAAAAGATATACAGAAATTGGCGGCTCTTTTCAGCACGCAAACGGCGTCACTTATGACAGGTTTAAATAGTGAGTACGTTACCAACACTGATCAAACAGGGTGCGAGTATCGGGTGAACATTCGACGCACGTTACGGCATAAGGGAGAAAAACCAACCCTTGTCGCAGTTGGTAGTAAAAACACACGTTCGTACCCGGCGCAATATGCCATCACAGCCTCTGGAAAAGTGTTGCCTAAGGTTTTCGTGTGTTGACAAGAAACGAATGTTACATTTGGTTCTCGGGTTATATAAGAGGTCAATCGTTTAACCGACTCGTTGAAAAATGTTTACATTACCTTCTCCAAATCCGGGAAACTGACGAATGCTATTTACAGAACATTTCTTGAGAATGTTTTAAAACCATACGTTTCTGGTAACATGTTTTGTCTAATATTGGATTCCTGGAGTGGACATATTAATACTACAATGTATGACACAATGTTCATAGATAGCGAGGGTCAACCGACGTGCACAGTAAAAGTAATACCGCCAAACTGCACACCTGTGTGACAGCCGTGTGATGTTTATTTCTATCTCCAGGTTAAAAACTTTATTTCCAGGCTTCAGAATTTGTGTGGTTCTGGAAACCCAGCGAGAATTGCACAACCACACGGATGCAATAACTATTCACAGCATAATTCACAACTAACTTTCACCACCGATTTTTTAGGCAGCGATAGCGTATGCGTGGTACGCATCAAAATTAATTCCCGAAAAAGACATATTTTTAAATGTAAACAAAGTTCGTTTTCCGCCGACTCTTCGGAAGGAACGGTGTAGCTGTCGAACGATTTCATTCATTAGATGTTCTTGGTGCCATGAGTATATTGGTTTCGAATATTTGACATTTACTTTCCGTCTAGTTGTTCGAAGAAAAGTGAGGACACGTAACAGTGACTGGAAGAGCCATTGTAAAGTGACCTGGAGTAATATTTTAGTTGTTAACTATCCCCAGAGGTTTGAGAAATTTATTTGCCTACATTATTGCTATCATTCCTTATTGATTTACTTACATTATTAAACGTCGTACTCCTCAATTGATACTGGAAAAATACAAACGAAAAGAACATCCGCTAGGTTTCTTCGAGATTAGAACCCGGGTTCTCAGAATCCCAGCCAGTTACCTTGGCCTATTTCTTACCTCGATTTCTGGAAAAGTATGCGTTTTCAGACCCCATACCTGATGAGAAAAATGCTCTATTTACAATTATCTATCGATCCCGCCAATTTTGAGTCGATTGCTCGTCAGAACCTTTAGGGATGATTTCCTCTAAAACGCGGGGGTGTTGACCAAAA
Organism: Schistocerca serialis cubense; assembly: GCF_023864345.2. Taxonomy (NCBI): domain Eukaryota; kingdom Metazoa; phylum Arthropoda; class Insecta; order Orthoptera; family Acrididae; genus Schistocerca; species Schistocerca serialis. The sequence goes on along the minus strand of NC_064649.1, from coordinate 65,576,490 downwards.
ATATCTTAGATTCCTACGTTTTAGGTTGTACGCAAGCGACCTGCCAAATCTGAACCGAATCGGTTGGCCATGTCTGAGGCCTTCCCTTTGTAAGACAGTTAAGCGGAGGTGAGAACTTGGGTTTCATGGTCCAAGCCACACATCACGCCGGTAAACATCAAACTACACCTTAGTTGGTGTAAGAACCGTAAACATTAAACGACTGAAAAGTGGAAAAAGTTGTGTGGAGTGACGAATCACAGTACACAGTGTGGCGATCAGATTGCAGGGTGTGGGTATGGCGAATGCCCGATGAACGTCCTCCGCTAGCGTGTGTAGTGTCACCAGTAAGATCCGGAGGCGGTGTTACCGTGTGCTCGTATTTTTCGCGAAGGAGCCTTGCACCCCCTTGTTCCGGGTGGCACTACAAGAGCATAAGAGTACATTGATTTTTTTAAGCATCTTCTTGCTTCCCGCTGTTAAAGAGCAATTCGGGGACGGCGATTGCATGTTTAAACACGATCGAGCTCCTGTTCATGGTGGAGTGGTTACATGACAGTTACATCCTTGTAATGGACTGCGATGTTTTGGAACGCATAGATACCAACATCGCAGACATAGATACCTTTCCTCGGTGCAGCATTCCGTGAAGAAGGGCCGCCAGTCCCCAAGAAACCTTCCAGCACGTGACGGAGTGAAAGATTTCATCAAGGCTAACGGTGGGCCAACATATTGAATTCCAGCATTACCAAAGAATGGCGCCAGGAATTTTAAATCACACAGTGTAGCTCTTCTGGTCCTCTTTCCCATGTTGTCTTTCGTCGTCCACTTCACGTCATTGCATCTCCTGAGGCGATCAGTCCTCACGCAGACGGCATACATGCCCCTACCACATGCGAAAAACTGTACGAAACATGGCTTCTTACGTTCTGATAAATCACGTTAGCCATGGGTGAAATATCGGAACATGCGAAAAATGTTCTGGGGAGTATGCGCGAGAAGAAATTATGCTTTCTCATGCGATGACTGAAAAGTACTTAACATCTAATACACTTGGATTTCAAATGGATATAAACGTTACTCTCGGAAAAGCTGACGAACCTCAAATACAGTGTGAATTGCGTAAAATTTTCACCGCAGGTACTGCGGAAATAGTGCTATTTATGTGCCGTTTTCACAGAATGTATTAATAGCCACAGGCTCGCACTGTTAGCCAGTAAACAGATGGTAATATTACTTAAAGAACAATGTCCGTTTACACTAAATAAACGAAATTAGAGTAAACTAGATTATCATTCGGTTTGTTGAACGATTCTAGAGTCGTTTGAGATACCGCAGTTTGAAACGTTTCTACACCGACACTTCTACAATATATATGGTAGCTAACGCTGAAAACAACCCAAGTGCGTACACCAGTTATTTGCTTTTGACCAGTAGCCAGACAACTGACCTTAACAGGTTGTGTTCAAAAATGACAACCGGCAGCAGCAATATAAGCTTAGTCCGGTAAGGAACGACTGTTGCACACTTAGCAGCATTTCAGCCGAGACGTCCGAACAAGTTGCAGTAATACGTCGTTGGATATCGACTGTAGTTGGTATTTCTTAGGCATCGTCTTTCAGAACAATCTGGTGTCAAATCCGGGAAACGGTCCGGCGAACACACAGGTCCGACTTCCAATCCAACGATTCGGGAAAACTTGCAAAGACATGCTATAGTACTAACTGCACTGCGGGCTGGACAGCCCTCATGATTGTACCACAGGTTCCTTCTTCTCTTCTAGCATCCGTGGACGATAGCATGTTAGAAGGCTGCGGTTCTCGTGAGTCAACTGTCTTAAGTGGAAAGTGGGCCTATGAACTGATAGCTCACCACCCCACACCATTGGTGGACGCGGACGTTCCACCCGATGAAGCCAACGGGGATCGTAAACAGACCAATAATGCACGTTTCGGCGATTTACCTGGCCGTGATAGGTAAATGTCACTTCATCACTGAACAAGATACACGATCCATCTGCAGTATATTGTCTCAATAGTCATGTGCGGAAGTTAGAACAATTCTCACCCTTCGAGGAGAGATGTGATATGAACGGAAGGTATATAGACTACAAACTTCACTTAACTGGCTGATGAATTTGATAGGTAACTGCCGAGATGGTTCATGTATTGGGATACCCTGCCCCATACACCGTACAAGAACTTAACTCTTCGTATGGTCTCCATACCCCACGATCATGCCGGCTTTTTCTTCATTGCTAAATCTCGTCGTCCGTTGACGGTCTTCTGCTTGGAGTGCACCCAAGGAACACAAAAGCCCACGTTAAGCAGACATAACGTCGTATCTAGAAACTACACAGGTTGAATAGCACAATCGAGTGTCAGTGAGAAAACATTTCAAAGTACTTTCTCGTAAACTACTTCCACTATAATCCTGCAAGAAACAGCAGAGACATTCTAATTTACGATACTTTGTCTATCAATGTCAATAGGCATTGTTCTTTTTCAAGGTGTTTGCACAAAATGGACTTACTAACTATAACAATCTGTTCGCTAACAAGTTCCTCACTACCAATCCATCCTTTGAGAAACGGGCATCAACAGCACTTATCATTTCTGCAATATTTACGGTGAAACTTTCATCTGATTCGCCCTGTGCATCAGCTAAAGAAAATTTCAGAATGGAAGAACTAAATTTTACTTAATTGACAGCTAAGACAACTTAAACAACAAATGTATTAATTTTTCAAACTAAAAACGTTACAAATTACAATGAAATCGGTTCTTCTTAGTCATATCTCAAAATAACTATGCATGTACTACACGTGTTTCGGAGCATACGAACCCTTAATTAGTAAATAGGTAAGAAAAATATAGTTAATAGGTAGTTCACTTAATACATAAGCAATGAGGTGGAAAATATTTCTCTGAAAGTGACTGATCAATAAAATACAACAATAGAACAATGTAACGATATAATATATGAAAAGGGAAAGTGTGTGCTACTTTAAAAGTAGCATACCTTTGTGTACACGAGCAGTCTTGAGTGGTTGTTTACCATTTATAGGCATCGATACAGTGAAAATACATTTTAGTGATCAGTGTTTAACCCAGTTTCTGCTAAGTGTTTCTTTATATTAGCAAGTCAGTATCCCTGTTCTCTCCTCGGAGTTCTATTTATTGTTTTGTGCGTGTGTGCGTCCTTTTTTCACGTATAAATCTCGGTGTCGTTAATGTTCAATGTACGTTCTCATTCATGTTGGGTAGGTGTACATGTTTGTATCTGTACAAAGTGACATTTAGTGTGCTTAGTTTTCAAAATGACATCTTCGTTAAAAATATTGATTCCGACAGCTGGAGTACTTCACTGCAAAAATATGTAAAATTCCTGGAAGACAACAGGTTGGTTGGGGAGATTTGCGAGGTGATGGGAACAGGCTTGATTAAATATTCAACAGCTGTCGTCGGCAATGATTTTGTATTACAAACTTACGCACCCTGTGCCCTTATATTAACGCTGTAGAATTCTCCGGTTTCAGCCAGTTTCCTTCCGTACGGGCATAAACATAATGCCTATGCAGCTAAGATATTTATGCATTTAAAATGACATTTACATAAAAATGACAACGTATAAAACACGGTTAACATTTATCGTACGAAACGAGTCTTTGCGCGAAATGAAGGCTGAAAATTAGAATATTTCATTGGATAATAGTGAAATAGTAAACAGCGTGATCTAAGTTTATGGTAGTCGTAATTTTCACGAAATAACCCAATCGATAGCTGGAAAGAAATTCTTTTGTGTTTTGTTGCTGGTAATTTGTTGGACTAGATATTTATGGAGTAACTAGAAAATATTTTATCCACTTCTCATAATTCGCCTAAGTACGTAACTCACAATTACTATTAATGGATTAGAAGGTACTTACTAGATGCCTTAAACCAGGAACCAAACTCCGGAACGTCTGAATATAAAACTTAAGTAGCGCACAACTTTCAAACTCCCGCTTCGCGACACTCTCACAGCAGAGGGCGCCGCTGCAATTATTTAGACTTGAGACAGGATGTTTAGTCGCGAGGAAGTAAACCAAAGACAAGAACTCGAAACATTACTTCGCACGTCCCTCTGGCTCGTAGTTTGAGGGATTTCGGCCGTTCACTACCATAATAAAACAGAACACCTGCACCGTCCTTCAGCTATCGTATGGCTACCAACTTCGGTGATGAAGTAAAACATCTTCAGGCATTAACTGATGCTAAGGGTATGGTATACAAAACTCCAGCAGTGGCCAACATCTATGAACCGGTTTCAGTAGACTGTTCCGATGTTCCCTCTCCAACTATACATGATACACATCGCTTTTAGTCTACAGAAAATTTCATATACGTTGGCCACTAATGGAATCGTATATACGATGGGAGTTAACTCCCTCAGCCAGTTAAGCCTGAAGAGGCGGCACTGAATCACCGAAACTAGCAGCCATGTAAAAAAATCGTGTGCGCACCGTGAAGTGGGAGATACGAAACAGGTCCGACCTGCAAAATTATTTTGCATGCAAACAATATATTTCCAGGCATGGGTTACTTACCAGACTTTCATCAAGTAATTACCCTCTGCTGCCCCTAAAAGCCTATTATAAAAATTGTGAAACAACTAGAACAATTTTTAGTTACTAGTCTCACTGTTCATTCTCAGCTGGAATTGCATTTCTGAAACGAGAGCTTGATGGATCAAGACAACCGGTAATAGACCGTGACCGTAACTTGAAAAATCACTCATGATTTTTAAGTGAGAGCTTTACTTGTGATGTGAACCTGCTCAAATTTAAAAAAAAATTCGCAAAGTGCCGGAAGGACTCGCCCCTCTAGGGTTTAGATTATATGTATCAAAACAACGCATATCAGGTGGGAATTGGTAATACTTCCACAGAAATTTAGAACAACAAAGGATTGATTTGCAAGTTTGCCCCCATGTCAACACATTTAAAATGTATAGACAGGTCTTCAGAGATGGTCTCGTAAAACACACTTGGATGGGCGCTTGAATATAATATGGTGTTTTCAAATAAACTTACATGACTTACCGAGGACACAGAGGATAGCGCGACTGCAGGGATCTATCTCTGGCACGCCTCCCGCGAAACCCACATTCTCACTCCTTATAGAGCAGAAATATCAAACAGAACCAAAAGAATCACATAAATACATACTCGAATGCATAGTTACACAAGGAGTAGACATGGACTACTAATCTGAAACACTTAAATTGCAAGCACTAGAAGTGGACTCTTGTTCTACACGAATTCCTAGAAAAGATAAAATAACAAACGACGAAATAATAAAGAGAAGGGAAATAAGACAATCCATGACGTTACGGACAGAAGGAATTTAGTGATACGATCATGTGAGAAGAATGGAAGAAGCCAGAATACAGAAAAGATCCTGGAATGGGGAAAGACGGCCTGTGATCACCTGGATCCAAAATGTACAGTTGACAACGAGCAACATCGGTACACGAAAAAGGCATAAATGGGCCAAACACCGAGGGACATGCTGAAAGAGCGATAAAAATACTATGTAACAGATTTACAAATTTCCCGATATCTTATATCGGAGAACCCCTTTGCGTAATGGAAAATCTCAAATCAAATAATTATCGCCAGCAGCAAAACTACCAAAAATTTTCAACTGTAGAAGGTAACAGATCCGCTTCCAGGAACGAAGACAGTAATAAATTCATTTCCGTTCCGTTTCTAGGTGGTGTGCTACATACGGTTAAAGGCCTTTTGATGAATAAATATAAACAAGTTAACATTCCTATTGATGACAAATTTCTTGTGCCTATTATCAAAAAATGCTGAAGAACTCTTTTTAAATTCTGGAATTTAAAAGATCTACAATAATTGTTCCAGTTTCTATAATGGACAACCTGGTGCAACAACAAAGTTGAGATATAAAGATCATCTATCGGGACAGAAATGTAGTAATATACACAGCACCTCCTTAGCAAAACATGTATTAAGGATACCGTAATCCTACAAACAGAAGTGAAAAGTTGTAGTTCAGATTTATTGACTGTGCTTGGAATTTTCACACACAGGAAAAACGATGGCTAAATTTTAAAAGCACTGCTTCAGCTTGCAAGTAAACACCTCCTGGAAGGCTTTAAGCCCACACCTGACCACTCGGTGCTGGCCTCTGCGTAGTGTCTGTTTTCCTCAACATTTCATGTTCAGAATGAACATCTTCTTATTCTTCATTGTACTTACCATACACTGTTCGTTGCTGTTAAGCATTTTAGTAATGTACCATCTCACACATCCCCCCCCCCCCTTTATTTTTAACGTGTTTGTATTCTACCTATGACATCTTGATTTCCAAGCACATAGACTGGCTAGGGTGCATTTACTATTTTACTGATTTTACTGGTTATAACATCACCCCACTACAACATTTGTTCATAAAGCGAGATTTTTAAGTAAGGCCACTCCCCTTAGCATAATGCTTCATAAGTGGTACTCCACCCTCTACTTCGTCCCCTCCCCCCCCCCCCCATTCACTTCGTAATTTGCATACGTCTCTCAATACATGCAGTTTGTCAGTGTGTCCTTACCATAAATTTCGTATCCCCTTTCAAGCAAGAACTGAAAGAAAAGCCTTAATTTGAAAATTTGAGACTTCATAACGGGACTTCTGTCCTGATGAAAAGCTTGAATTACAACAATTTTTGTTTGACTTTCGTTGTTACTTAACAACCGCGGTCATGGTGCAGTGTCATGCAATATTTCATTCCATGTGACACCTCATGCCTTATTTCCTTAGTCATTAGTTACCTGTCTAAGTAAAATTTTTTAAACGCTGATGCAGTAAAATTGCGTAGTGAAGCTAAACGTTGCAGTTTGTTGGTAGCGCTGGACTCCAGCATTTTCCCTCACACGTCTCCACCTGCCGCAAAAACCAGTCTTGCCATTTAGATGTTCGTCAACAATTTTCAGCAATTTTTCTGGAAGACTGCCGATATTAAGAAATAATACACTAGTTCCCTTAAAGCTAGTTTCTAACGAAAGTGGTGTAATATTTCTTCACATCGGAAATCTTGTTATTCCATTCACACAGTCACCCCCTCCCCTCCCCCAGTGCAATCGGACTTCTTCCGTGCCGTATATACTTCCTTCATACAGCCAAAGAGAGACCGGATGTGATGAAAGCTCAAAGTAATATGATTCCTTCATACAGTGAAAGTAAATTCCAGTTATTTCCGGCCATCCTAATCAGGTTTTCAGTGATTTCCCTAAATCGTTTCACACAAGTGTCGGAATGGTTCATTCGAAAGGGCACGGCCGATTTCTTCCCCAATCCTTCAATAATCAGAGCTTGTGCTCGGTCTCTAATGAGCTCGTTGTCGACGGGACGTTACACAAATCTCCTCTCAAGCGACAGTATTCTGGTGCCATTCTTCAACTGGACAATGCTCACGCACACAAGACATGTCTCTATGAACTGTCCGATGTTGAGATACTGTAGTAGCTTGCAAGCTCCCCAAATGTGTCCCTGACAGAACAGGTGCGGGAAGAGCTCGGACAACTCCGTGCCACTGCAGTATGCAGGCTATCAAGGACCAGCTTCCCTCAGGAGGCGATACAATAACTGAGACACTGCCCAATAGAATGAGTACATAACCCAGGTACTGATGTGGGCTCATCCTGCCAAGAACTTAGTAAATTTCACTCGATTTTGCAATCAATTAACATCAGATGCAGTGTCTCATGGAGTTGGACTTCATTTCATATCCCCTTCTGGGTACTTCACTTTGTCAGGAAGTGTCAATACTGTCTCTGTTCAGGCCTTATCCACATTGGCGATGTGTGTAGGATAGTTGAAAGATTTCCTGTACAACGATTGGGCTTTGAGATGGCAGTATTTCACTTGGCAGAGCCTGGCACATGCGAGGTCACTTCACTAACCAAATTCATGAAGAGCCACCATTCCGTACCATGGTCGTGTGAAAAATATAGTACGAAAGGAAGTAGCTCTAAACATATTTCTCATCTGTCGTCGAGAGTTTCCCACTTCGCACGTCGATGTGTGGACGAAAACATAGTTTAGAAACAAATAGCTTTAAACGTGACTTCCCAGACTTACCCGATGCGTCTGTTGCAAATGCTCTTCTCTGGTTTGCCGCTGGATCGTAATGTGTAAATCCCACAACATTTGATAGATGCAACTGCTAGACATCTTCAGATGACGGTAGTTACTGCTGTCTGTGCTGCAAGACGCCACTGATGGCGGGGCGGCGTCGAAATTTGTCGGCCTGGGAGCAGGCAATATGATTGCGCGGGAAGAGGCTCGCGATTTGAGGAAGACGGCTCCTGGTGCTCCCTACTGGGTGCGTAGGAAGGCCTACTGCGTATGCTGTTCGGGCAATAACTGTGCTGCCGGACGCTCCTGTGGTTAAAAGCTGAATTAAAACTCAGCGGTGCGTTGCGTCGACTCATCAGTTGGAAGTTGTTTTCCCTGCTTCGATTTAATGGCGTCCAGTGCTAGATCGCAGGTGGCGCTTAATTGAAACCTTGCATCCCTGTTCAGATGGTCCGCCGTAGGGAAACGTATCGGCTCATTTTCAGTGTTTTCGCGAAAAAATGCGATGCCTCCTGTCCAGGCAAAATGTTGCCTCCGCTGGTTCATCAGGTTGTCCTAGGCGTATATGACGCATCTTTCTTGTACTGTTCGGCATGTCTGCCCAAAATGATTTACCACACTGGTATATTGGCATGGGGTCTTCCATACGCCACGTTTCCTAAGACCTCTATACTGCTGGTGACCAAAAACACATTCGATGACATGTCTTTTGAGAACTCCTATTCTTGAAGACATGCCGCGAAAGTAGGACAAGAACGCCGTTGCAGTTGGTACCTCCACATCTTCATTTACATTCCTGCTTTGAATTTGCTTACAACAGATTCGATAGCGTATCTGCTCATCGGAATAGCTATTCCGTTGAAATACCGTTCTAAGGCGTTACAGCTCACTAGGAATACTGTCGGCATCCACACTTGCTCTCTGCACCATAGAGGGTAAGATACTACTGTGCTGTGCAGGGTGATAACTTGCGGCATGCAAATATAGCTCTGTATGAGTAAGTTTCTGACACACTATCTCGGTGTACTGTCGGCTTCCCTTGCGTCTGACACGCTAGAATGTAACATGCATTCTTTTCCCGTTTCCATCGTGAACTGAATATTCGAACGGAGGGACTTCACATGCTGGAGAAACACAGGTAATGTCTCTTTCGTAGGGGCCACATTAAAGATTTATTGTCTACATACCTCCAGAAGCACAAAGGTTTGAGACTTTCCGAGTACACTGCATTGTCCTGTCTTCCATAAGGTAGATTCCCACCATGGTAGACAGAGGATTTCCCATGGCGAAACTGCCAACTTGATACAAATATTGGTTACTGAATACTAGAGGTTGAGATAATCACATGTTTAAAAAATGCTAGAATGAGTTTCCCAAACAATCTACTGATAAGCTTTGAGTCCTGCACAGGTACTTGTACTTTCGTGAATGGACACAACGTCAAAGCTAACCAAAAGATCCGACGGTTGTAGCTTAAGCATCTTCAGGTCCCCTTTGAACCCTCTGAACTTGTCTGAGGTCCCAACAGTGCAGAAAGAAGTTTCGCCAGAAAATTGGTAGGAGCTCCAATGTTGCTCACTATTTGTCAAAGAGGAGACTCGGTCTGATTTACCTTACGCAGACTGTACAGTCTTTCGGAACTGCAGCGTGTTGGTCTAAGCTATTGGAAGAAATAGAACTGTAGTTGAGAAGGTCTCATGGTTTTTTCTTGATCTTCACGGCCAGATAGTACTATATGTACCAGATTTCTGAACCAAAAAGCATATTTAAAAAAAAATTCCCTTATATAAACAAAAATTTTAGTTTTGCAGTATTTTCTAACCTAAAAATTTGTCTATGCCCACGAAATTATCATTTATTTTAAGATGATAAAAATTGATACCTTCTCTACAAATAGGTTTTGAAGAACCTCAAGTAACTATACCAACGATTGAAATTTCCATTTAAAAATTCAAACATACATTACAATCTTTAAAGAAGTATGTGGTAAATATTGGGATAAAGATGAATCTCGTTTTATTACGCTAGATACGACCAGAAAAATTCTGGTAAATGTGCTAAAAAGCCAGTGGCCTTGCTGCAGTGGTAAGACCGAATCCCGTCACATCACCGAAGTTAAGCACTGTTGGGTTTCTTTAGCGCTTGGATGGGCGACCATCTGGTCTGCCAAGTGCTGTTGGCGAGTGGGGTGCACTCAGCCCTTGGGAGGCAAACTGAGGAGCTACTTCACAGAGAAGTAGCAGCTCCAGATGTGTAAACTGACATTCAGCAGGAAGAGTGGTGTGCTGACCACATTCCCTTCATATTCATATCAACTGATGCCTTTGATCTGAGGATGACATGGCGGCAAGTAACTATCATTGGGTCTTAAAACTATGGAGAAAAGATAAAAAAATTTTAAGCATTGGACATACCAGAAGAACATTCAATGAAAGTGATTGTTTTTATCCTTAAAAACTTTTTAAAATGGAGAGGAAGTTAAAGCTACATGAAGCAGAAAAGTAAAAAAACAATTAAAATAACCCAAAAAATGGAAAAAACAATGAACAGAATATGGAAAACTTAAAAAAGTTAACCAGTTATCAACATGATTGAAAAAGTGCAATAAGAAATAGGATAGGGTGAAAACATTTTGAAAGCTATTGAAGAAAGTAGAGAAACTGAAAACAAATTGTTCCTCATAAACATTTAAAGTAATTTAATGATATTCCAACAACTAAGATTTGATAGTGAAAAGAGATTACACATTAAGTGAAATGGAAATAATTTCCTAGAATTATGAAAAGAAAGAAAATACGACAAAGATATTAAAGTGAATATAACTGAAAGAAAATTTGAATTAATCATAGTGAAGATCGTTTTAAGATGTACTGGTACTATCAAAAATATTGATAAAAAGCGAATGAATTCATAGGTGATAAATAAGAACTGGTGAAAAATGAAAGTACTGATAGAGCAATGAAACTGTTAACTAAACAAATTAATACAGATGATATAGTGATGAATTCGATTCAATTTATTTACAATATTATGCAATAAGCTTATTACTGAAATGCTGTATTTAATGAAAGTAATACTAATAAAATAAAACTAAGTAAAGGAAACGGATAAAAATTTGATGAAACCAATGGTTAGAGACAACATTCATAGTATTTCAGACGGAAATATTCATGATTTGTTTCCAAACTAGGTTAAAGGTTTAGTTAAAAACTTCCATCAAAATCAACTGAATATATTTGGATGAATCATGTTACAGATTTAATCGATAGTTTTACAATCCATGTAGGAGAATTGTCAAAAAATAAAAATTATCATAATGAAATAAATTTAGATGCTAATAAATTTAGTGATTTTATGGTTAATAATTGAAATGGAACTCCATGGTTTATTACATTTTTAATAATTTAATACAGTTTTAGAATGGGCAAAATGTGGAAACAGTTTAGTAAACACTTCAGCAAATTACCATTCAAAATGCGTCTTCCCAGTTACAGTTAAAGTGGTGGTGGGACAAAATTAGAAGAAAATTATCTACAGAAGGTTAAGGAATAAATCCATTAGCCAAACCTTGCAGAAACACATCGCCTGGAGACATCGTAAATATGTAAAAAGAAAAAATGAAGTATATAAAGAAATTAAATTAGTTAAAAATAAAAAATGCATGATTCAGTAATTGAAAAATGAGCTGCAACTGCTGTTAAGGTACAGTGTACAGAAAACGAAAATTAGGAATGGAATTAATGTTGATGAAAATAGTTGGGGTTCATAAAAACCTATTCTTATGGTACATAAATTAATATTGTATAAATATAGTATCTAAAAATAAATGGTCTAATCAGCTACTTTCAAAATTAGGTAGATAACATTTATAGATCTAAGAACCTATCTTAGTTTTAAAGATAGAAAACTGGTGGATTTAAGAGATCGGATAAGTGGTCATGATGCAGATACCAAAGAGTGCTTAGTACAACAAATTACCAAACCTTGTTACAAAACCTTTAATGCAGTTGAATAATAGTTATTAAAAATGGATTTTAATAGAAAAAGCAATCAACTTAAAAAAACTAATTGATCAACATACTATAAAAAAGAAATTACAAAAAGCTTTTCAGATTATTTCCAAACAGATTTATCAACATACTTCAGTGATTAAGTAAACTTAAAGATATAGAATATGATAAACAAATTACTCAATTAGCATTTTTGGCTGCAGGTGAATGAAAATATAAAGATCTTTAAAAACTAATGATTTTGAACTTCCATTTGTGAAGTAATTATCAATTACATTTCCTCTTTTAAGATTTTTGTCTATGGTTTGTGTAATTTCTCTTGGTATCGATGCTTTGTGGCAAGATACTTCAGTTGAAATGGATTCAGGTAATTTGAACAGATTTTTTAAAAACTATTTAATGTAACTGTTCTCCAAATTTATATGGCCTTTTTCCTGTTAAAGACAACAGGTAAAAAAAAATCTGATTTTGAAAAAATAATCCAGTCCAAAATACTTAAAAATTTACAAATAGTAAAAAATTTTATAACAATTTCCAAGAATTAATGAAAATATAGTATTCAATATTAAATTTTTCTGAATAGTCTGTTGAAACACTTAACAGAATATTGAAAAAAACTTTGAGAAACCTTAGACTCAATGGGAAATTATAAGTAACTTGACTTAGTCATCACTTTTGTTGATGAATATAACTCAAAACATTAGAAATCAAATCCAAAAGACATTAAAGAAAATATAAAAAAACATACTGAAAACTTACTGAAAACTGTTAATGTAGCAAACTTATTAAGTAATTCCAAATACAAAATAGGTGATCAAGAATAATTAAATTAAAAGGAATTTTCGAAATTGAGAATTCCACAGATAAAAAAGGAAATTTCAGAGACAAAGAATAACCATAAGAATGTTTATCTTGTTGTGAAACTGAAATGTTGAATGGTTCGAATAAGATTATTTGTGCAGTGGTTAGGTTAGTAATAATTTTTTAAAGGTTCCTTAATTTGTAATGGAGAATCCAAATTTGAGACCAAAACAACTAGGAACTAAAGGCTATTCTGACATAAAAAGAGAACTTATTACATTAACTTTAATTTTGGAAATTTGTTGTGAGAAACTATATCAATTATATTTAACAAAAAATTGTCAGAAATTGAAATCAATTCCTGAATTTTTTGAGTAGAAAACCATTCATTGTCTTTACAGTGGGTCATATATTATGAGCTGGCCAGAGTGGCCGAGTGGTTCTAGGCGCTGCCGTCTGGAACCGCGTGACTGCTATGGTCGCTGGTTCGAATCCTATCTCAGGCATGGATCTGTGTGATGTCCTTAGGTTAGTTAGGTTTAAGTAGATCTAAGTTCTAGGGGACTGATAACCTCAGATGTTAAGTCCTATAGTGCTATGAACCATTTGAACCATATATTATGAATTATCTGAAAATTAGACTACTTAAAAATTCCAAAAAGTTTCAAAAAGTCACTGTCACAAGATTCCATGACAGAATGTAAAGATAAATTTGACTGGATTTCAGTCTCCTGTGAAGGAAAATTATCTGAAGTTTGTGACTCTCAAAATACAATAATTCAGCTATTATATCAAAATTTATATGAAGAATTTGTAATATAATTTAAAGGTAAAGTTGACTGGGAACATACATAACGACAAAAAATATCTGAAAGTTAAGAGCAGGGTATGTTTATGAAGATATCGAAAAGTTTCTAGACAATTTAAATTCTTATAAAACTATATTTTATAAAAATGGAGTTAATTATTTACAATTTAAACATGTTTGGTATTTTAATATTCATTACACTCATCAATATATGAAAGAAGATAATGTAATTTTTCATTAAAATGAAAGTTAATGACATTTACATTATGTCAATACTGTTGGAGAATATTAAATTTGAAACTGCAACAGATGGTTTTGGTAGTTAGATGAATACAAAAATAGTTAAGAATATTGTATTAATTCATAATATGGAAGAAGCAATTGGAACTTTATTAGAAACAATCACAATATTAATTGTATAATCATACAATGGTTCTCATAAATAATTACTCAAGATTGTTTGTTGTGCAAGATATTTTAATATTTTGAACATTTCTTTCAGTCTTTGGAATAAATTATTGACTTTGGTACCAAATTCTTCATATTCTGGATGTCTACGCCGTTTATTTATTTTGAATTTTTTCATTGTTTGATTACTCGATTAGTCTTACTTATAATGATTTAATTTTAAAATAAATAAGCATTAGCATGTGGCAATAAATTAGTTATTTGTCCATTTTTCATGTAAAATTTTCATTGTTTAATCCGACCTTTCTCTAAAATTTTCCTTCATTCTATTTAGATACTTTAAATCATTTGTTTGGTTTCAGTAAGAGTCAATAATTTCTTTTCTTATTTTGCATTCACTGTGTCCATTAACCCAATCCTGAATGTTCCCTGTGAAAGTGGTTTGGGATTCGATAATTACAGAGTATAAACAGGGTGCTCTAACAATTAAGTATGAGGATAAATAGTTCTAGATACCACCATTTTACTCATCTTTTTTCAAATGTTGGTTTGTGTTTTTCTTTTTTTGGATCAGGGATTCTCTCTGTAGTTCTTTTATATTCAAGATCATTTCAATTCCTTTTGCTTTAGACCTTGGATTATTTTGTCATCAGTAATTACTCAAACTGATTGAGAACAGTAAATTCTGATACTAATTATTTTTTCCTTTATAAAAGGCAACTGGTAAGTCTGTTGTGGAAGCAAGTAAAAAGAAATTCATGCAGAATTAAAAACTACAACCAAGAATACACATTCAAAATGGGTTGTATAGACTGGATAGAAAAGAAACAAAAAGAATATAGCATACACAACAGAACACATGAAACAACTTACCAGTAAGTGGAATAAAGAACAGTAACTTGTGAACTTTGCATAAAAGTTAAAAATTCCTATAAATATTCATACATGCCAAAAAATCTTTATATTATCAAAAATGTGAAAGTATTACCAGAAACCTGAATAGTTCAGTGAAATATTTGACGGTAAAAATATAGACACACAAAGTATTGCCATGTCATACAGAAGTATCAAAAACGTATAAGTGAATTTAATTACTCACACATTAATTGTTTAATTCTACGAGGGCCATTCAGAAAGTAACATCCGGTTGATTTAAAAAAATACACCAAGTTAAATAAAAATATTTTAATGTATACATCTTACAACTACATCTTTGCACTATTTTTCTACATAGTCTCCATAGCGATTGAGGCACTTATCGTATCTCTTCACAAGCTTTGAAATTCCTTCTGCATAAAAATCACCCGCTTGTGCCTGGAGCCAGCCTGTGACCACATCTTTGAGTTCATCAAACCGCTGTGACCTGAGCCATTTCTTCAAATGCATGAAGAGGTGATAATCACTTGGCGCCAGGTCTGGGCTGTAAGGTGGATGGTTGATAACGTCCCACTTGAAGGACTCAAGAAGGGCCGTTGTTCTGCGAGCAGAGTGAGGACGGGCGTTATCGTGCAAAAAAACGATACCGGAAGTCAGCATACCACGGCGTTTGTTCTGTATAGCCCGTCGTAACTTTTTTATTGTTTCACAGTACACATCTTGATTAATGGTCGTACCACGTTCCATGAATTCAACCAACAACACCCCTTTGGCATCCCAAAACACCGTTGCCATCAGTTTTCTGGCAGAAAAATCTTGCGAGGCTTTTCTCGGTTTGGTAGGCGAATTTGAATGTGCCCACATCTTTGATTGTTCTTTTGTCTCAGGGTTCTCGTACTTAATCCAGGTTTCGTCACCGGTCACGATTCTGTTTAACAATGGTTCTCCTTCGTCCTCATAACGTGACAGAAAGTCTAATGCAGAGGCCATTCTTTGAGTTTTGTGGTGGTTGGTAAGCATTTTGGGCACCCATCGTGCACAGAACTTACGGTAACCCAATCTTGCTGTCACTATCTCGTACAAGAGAGTCTTAGAAATCTGTGGAAAACCAGTAGACAACTCCGACATTGAGAAACGTCGATTTTCACGAACTTTTGCATCAACTGTCTGAACGAGTTCGTCAGTCACCAATGATGGTCTACCACTCCTCTCTTCATCATGAACGTTTTCTCGTCCACTTTTAAATAAACGTACCCATTCACGGACAACTCCTTCACTCATAACTCTTGGTCCGTACACGGCACAAAGCTCACGATGAATAGCTGCTGCAGAATATCCTTTGGCTGTAAAAAACCTTATGACAGCATGCACTTCACATTTGGCGGGGTTTTCTATTGCAGCACACATTTCAAACTGCCACAAAAACTAAACTAGCGCAGGTACGACGTTCACTCGACCACGGTTTGATGCCGACTGACCTGTGGAGTGCGTGAACGCACAGATGGCGTCGCTACTCCCCCCACAACCCGCACTGTGACCAATCGGAGGTTACTTTCTGAACCGCCCTCGTATAATGGCCATATGTAAAGAATTTATTCCATCTTGTAATATGTTTATTATTGTCTGAACTTAAATTTTATTACTATTTGTTGTATATAATTCATTCTTATGGGGTCCAGTCAAATTCAATTTTCTGTATTTTCATTTTATTGTTCAAGCAATTTTTATAGAATTCATTTCATTTGTTACAGCAGATATTTGCACTCAATTAGATTTTTTATGTTCTTGATCTTCTTTACAAGAGTACCATATTCTAACCAAATTTTTCCAGAATTCTCATCTTTCATTTTCCTAAAACTTTCCTACTTGCTTGCAAAATTTCATAAATATTTTTGGGTTATCACTTGTGTGATTCTTTGTCATTGATTTTTAATCTTCAGAAAAATCTTCAATTATTGTCACCAATAAAAGAATCTGTCTTCATAAAACATAAATTAATACTTTTAACCATATTTCCATTTTTCTTTATAATTCATATGAACTGCTATTAGAATTTCTGACAGTACAGTAGTATGTTCATAATTTTAGTTTGTAATATTTCACCTAGTGCCCTGGATTTGCTATTACTTTAAATTTCTGACTATTTTTTTTATATTTTTCATCGTTTGATCAAAAATTCAGTTATTCATTAGTTTATAAAGTACTTTCTCAAATTCTTTAGCTGCATTTTCTCATTTCTGAATTAAAATCAATGTATTTTTCAACCAATCAGATTGTTCAAATGACAAAATCATACAATTCTTTCTTAATTTTACCAAAGATTTAAACATTAAGAATTCTATAATGTAAAATTTCTTTATTTACTGTTGATACTTTCCTAAAACTTTCTGGTGCCTAATGGTAATTCTTTCTGTAAATCATGTAATATTTTTGACAGTTACAAAACGACTTCTAACATTTCAACATACTTATCATCATTTGTTTAAAGTATTATTTCAGAATTAATATAAATCGTATAATATTTTAAATTTTACAAATTGACACTGCATAATAGCAAAAATTACATCTCAAGTATGCTATATAATTCAATACTTTTTCTGCCTAAAATGTTTTCACATTTCAGTTACTGGATTTACCACTTTTCACATCTTGAGAAATTCCACCTCTAATTCATTATTCAACAAATAAAATCATGGCATAATTGTCTAACAAATCTAATTATATTTTTGTAATTCTAGCACTGAATCCAAGATAACTGTGGCACATAAAGATATTAAGTAGGATAAAGTTTGTGGTTTAACATGTGTGTCTAAATTATCCAAAAACGTCCAATATCAACACATTAGATTTATTGTATCATCTTGTATAGTCATCTAAATTTATATGACAGCATTATTTTGTAACTAGTTTTCAAGTTATAGTCTTTCTGTTTCTTGTAATTTTTCTTCAGAATGCATATATTAGTAAGGATGCTACTTAATTTTAATTAGTGAATCTAATTGTTCACGCTTGAAAAATTCTAATGTTTCTCTAAATTGATCTGTTGCAAGATTAGGAAATAATTTATCAATAGTTGTAGCTCTAAAATTATACACATCCAAAAATCTTTCTTAATCCATCAACAGCTCTACTAAAGGAAATGGATATTTTTGTTCATCTCTTCATATGGTGTTGACATTTTGTCAACTGAAAATTCTGTGATAAACAAATGAACATCATAAATTGTTAAACAATAGATATAACATGGAGCAAATTTAGGATTTTCGTAATTAAGATTAATCTCCACGTCGTTTTCAAAGCAACATTTCGATCATGTATTTCAGCAATTCCTCTAGATTGTTACCTCGACATTTAAATGAATTTCATGCTTTATTTTTACCAATGTACATACAGTTTCTTACCCTGAAAAACACATTTTTTGATCTGTATATAAGCTTTGTCTGAATTTGGTTGACAAGTGTTAAAATCTCTTAGGACATTCGAAATTTGCATAATTTGCATAAATTGCAAAAGGTGTTCTTAATGATCATTTGCAACTCAGTATTTAATTGTTTTGCACCTTTAACAGGCTTGCTTACTATTTACTTCATATTCATTAAATCTTAAAGATTTATCACAAGGATAAATTTTTCCATTGTAATCTTGTTTGTGAACTAATTAATCTAGATAAATTTTTATCAAACAATGAGAAGAATTTTCTTTTCAAATTAAGACATTCAATGTATCTATGTTAATTTCTTGTATAATGATGATGTGTAACAATTTTTATCATAAGCATAAACATTAATTGCAATATTTTATTTTTCAAAAATTTTATCAATTCTAATGCAATATCTAATATTTAACTGCTTCCCGATGATTATTTGCTGTATATAAAGCTTACTTTATTGAATTTGAGCAAAAAGTTCTTGTGGTTTATTGACAAACATTAATAATTTTATTAGTTACTGCTATTGATTTAGAAGCAGAAGCTTTTCTATTAATTTGTTTATGTTGTTTAAAAAATTATATAGAAAATTTTAGGCAGGAAAATTTTTCTGATAGTTTTTTGTTTCACTAATTGAAATTTATCTACTAGAAGCTTCTGAAAATGATAGTCATCATCAATATAACTAATATTAACCATCAGGTCCTGTGATCAGACTAAGTAATTCTTTAATTAGTTAAGATTGTTTCAATTACTAAGTCACCCAAGACTATTAAAGGTCCTTTCTTCAATTCATTATCATTAATACTGTCAACAGGATTTGAAATTAATTTTTCATTATTAAGTTTGGAATATTTCTTTGAACATTCTCTTTCACAAACTGATCAAAGTTGTCTTATATTTTTCATTTCTCAGCTCTTTATTTCTTTCATATTAAAATAATAAATTCAAAGAGAACTTATCTAGCTACATTTGACTAACCTTTTTCTAAGTATTGAAATTGCTCAGCTTTTGTGTACACTTTTTGTTTCTATTTATATAAAGAATTAACTTTTTAAAAATTAAAATGTCTGTTATAGTTCTTAAATGAAAATTTGTCATTGGTATAGACAAGGTTTTTCAGAATTTACTTACAAAGATAAAAGTTATTCCATTTTCAATTTCTGAAATAAAATTGTAATTTCGTTCATTGGTATAGATAAATTTTTAACTGGGGGATAAAGGAAAGCTAAATCTAGTTTTATATAAAGGAATTTCTTACAAATACGGTTTTTGATTGCGATCCCTCATACATGTACTACTTAAGCAGGGACCTAAAATAGCACATCCATCTTGCTGTTGTATTCACCTTCTGAGAGGACAGTAGTGTTCCAATTGTCAGCAGGTAAAATGACAACATCTTAGTCCACTGTAAAGTGTCGCAGAGCCTGCCTTTCTGCTAAGCTGATACTCTTCATTAGTAGAGTTAATGTTAAAATTAGGCAGGTGGCGCTTCCAATCTCTTCAGCAATGTCTCTGGGAAGTTTCAAAATAGCCCTCTCTATGCCAGCTATGAAATCTCGAGTTGGAACCGTCTGTGATTTGGTGCATAGTTCAGTGCTTGAGAAAGGTTTACTATGCGCCAACTAGACTATTAAATAATGTCGAAGCAAGTAACTTTAAACATATTTCTCTTTTTGTCTGTTGTCTTCCTTTCCTCTTTCACAAGCTGACATGTACACGGAAAAAATAGTATAAACACAAGTATCTTAAGATATATTTTTCTTCTCATCTATTGTCTCGAGTTCCTCACCTGGCACGTTGGTAAATAGACGGAATAAAAAATATCGAAACAAGTAACTCTCGTCTACTGTCTTGAGTTGTTCGTCTCACGCGTCGACGCATAGACGAGACTTGGGCAGGAGATCACGCGAGAGACAGTAAAAAGAAGCGACCTCGCGAGGCATGGGAGAGGGCCGAGCGCGCGCCAGCCGCTGAATATGCATGCTGCCGAGGCGCGGCGAAGAGTGGGCAACCGACCAGATGCCGCCGTAATTGTAGGAGCGCGGAGGCTGCGCTGATGAACGGCTGACGGCCGGGCCTTCGGAACCGGGGAATTATAACGCAGGCACCCGCGGGCGCCCAATTTCGCCGCAATTAATACTCATTATGCGAGCAGGGAGCGAGCCGGATCATCCCGGACGCCAGTACACCCCACCTCTGCCAACCGCTACACTGCAAACCACTCCACGCCCCGTGTCCCACCCCTCTTCACTCTCCTCGCTTCTTTTTTATGTTTTTTAAAAAAACTTGTTGCCTCTCGACGCATTTACAGTAGCACAGGGCTATCAACATTCGAGGCCTCGTTATGTTCTCCCTTAAACTGTTCCGATGTTCATCGTTTATTTACATTTGATACTTCCAGATCTAGCACACTACTACTTAATGTCCTGAAAAATGAATCTGTCGATTGCTGTAATTTCTTTTCTTTCATTGTCAACAAAATCCGTGGTCTTCGTGTACTGTATTTATGTAGTATTGTTTCATCCAATTTGAGTAATAGATATTGGGAATTCTAATCCCTCCCTGTCATTACCATTCGTTTTTAAAGGCTTGTGAATATAGATTGCCCTTTTTCCTTGAAAAAGGTACTGGACCTGTTCCTATCCTTCATGGCACAGACAAGTAGCGACAAGTAAACAGCGCAGATATCACGACTCTGCCGGACTCAAGAGAGTTGCGCTGATTGATAAACGCCGCACCGCTTCGCTAAATGAAATGTCTCTGTACTTAATGCTTTTGAGAAGGATCGAAGCCGAAGCAGGCCGAGCGTCGGGCTGCACGCTGCCCACATTAGTGGCCCGCGTGAAGTTTGGCACGCCATGACCGTCCCTGATTAAGACAGACAAACAGTAAGTGAAACAGGCTTAGAAAATGGGTGAACCATCAGTCTGGGCAAACAACCATGGTAGGTTAGTTGGTTTGGGGGACGAAAGAGGCAAAACTGCTTGGTTATCAATCAAAACAACCATGTCTCCACGCTCTGTCGCTCATCTGGCTGCCATATCTGAGTTCGCCCTCACTACAATGCAGTATCTGAAAAAGGTTGTGATGTGCTAACTCTTGGTGGAGCTGGGAAGTACTCCACTGACGATAACAATATGGGAACCAACTCATGAGCGAAATGGCAGTGGAACCCGTTAAAGATATTGCCAGGCACTTAATCCACATGACTGCGGAAGATTTTTAAATCTTTCAGCCACTGATCAGTTCTACATCTACATCGATACTCTGCAAATCACACTTAAGTGCCTGGCAGAGGGTTCATCGAACCATCTTCACAATTCTCTATTATTCCAATCTCGTACAGTGCGGGGAAAGAATGAACACCTGTACCTTTCCGTATGAGCTCTGATTTCCCTTATTTTATCTTGGTGATCGTTCCTCCCTATGTAGGTCGGTGTCAACAAAATATTTTTGCATTCGGAGAAGAAAGTTGGTGATTGGAATTTCGTGAGAAGATTCCGTCGCAACGGAAAACGCCTTTCTTTTAATGATTTCCAGTCCAAATCCTTTATCATTTCTGTGACACTCTCTCCCATATTTCGCGATAATACAAAACGTGCTGCCTTTATTTGAACTTTCTCCATGTACTCCGTCAGTCCTATCTGGTAAGGATCCCACACCGCGCCGCAGTAGTCTAAAAGAGGACGGACAAGCGTAGTGTAGGCAGTCTCCTTAGTAGGTCTGACACATTTTCTAAGTGTCCTGCCAATAAAACACAGCCTTTGGTTAGCCTTCCCCACAACATTTTCTATGTGTCCCTTCCAATTTAAGTTGTTCGTAATTGTAATACCTAGGTATCTAGTTGAATTTACGGCTTTTAGATTAGACTGATTTATCGTGTAAGCGAAGTTTAACGAGTTCCTTTAAGTACTCATGTTGATGACCTCACACTGTTCCTTATTTAGGGTCAACTGCCACTTTTCGCACCATTCAGATATTTTTTCTAAATCGTTCTGCAGTTTGTTTTGATCTTCTGATGACTTTATTAGTCGATAAACGACAGCGTCATCTGCAAACAACCGAAGACGGCTGCTCAGATGGTCTCCAAAACTGTTTATATGGATAAGGAACAGCAAAGGGCCTGTAACACTACCTTGGGGAACGCCAGAAATAACTTCTGTTTTACTCGAGGACTTTCCGTCAGTTACTACGAACTGTGACCTCTCTGACAAGAAATCGCAAGTCTAGTCACATAACTGAGAAGATATTCCATAAGCACGCAATTTCAATACTAGCCGCTTGTGTGGTACAGTGTCAAAAGCCTTCTGGAAATCGAGATATACGGAATCGATCAGAAATCCCTTGTCAATAACACTCAACACTTCTTGTGAATAAAGAGTTAGTTGTCTCACAGGAACGATGTTTTCTAAACCCATGTTTACTGTGTCAATAGACGAAAATCAAAAAATAAATTGGTACGAAGCAGGGAGAGGCAGTAACTGTTAAATGTAGGCTAACTAAGAACCGCTTATTCCACAGATCGATGAAACGTACGCCATCTTCCTGCCTCGCGTTCCCCAAGGAACTCTGCTGTTTCCGATCTACGTTGACGATTTAGGAGAAATCTGGGTAGTCCTCAGATTATTGGCAGATGACGGTAAGTGAGAGCATTTTCGTTTACCGTCTTACACAGTCATCACACCAAAACCAACTGCAGAACGATGCAGAAAAGATGTGCCTGGGGCGAAAAGTGACAATTGGCTCTAATGAAGTGTGTGAAGTCCTCCACATGAATACTAAAAGGAATCCGCTATTAGGAATTACCAATTACTTACATTGGAACCATCACATAGATAATGTTGCGGGGAAAGCAAAACGGAGACAAAGATTTATGGCAGAATACTTAGAACCTGTGACAGATTTACTAAGGAGACTACTTACACTATGCTTGTCCGCCCTCTTCTGGAGTACTGCTGCGCGGTGTCCGACCCGCATCGGATAGGATTAACGGACGTCATCGAAAAAGTTCAAAGGAGGATTGCTCGTTTCGTAACATCGCGATATAGGGAAAGAGTAACACGGGTATGATAAGCGAATTGGGATGGCAGTCATTAAAATAAAGGCGTTTTTCGTTGTGGCCAAATGTTCTCATGAAACTTTAATAACCGACTTTCTCCACAGTGACTGAAAATATTTTGTTGGTGGCCACCTACATGGGAAGAAACGATCACCATAATAAAATGAGACGAATCAGAGCTGGCACGGAACTGTTAGTTTTTCCCACGTCCTCTTAGTGTGGAACGCTAGAAAGATACCTTAAGGGTGGTTCGGTGAATCTTGTCAGGCACTTGATTGCGAAGTTATGTCAAAATTAGCGCACTAGCAGTTTCGTAAGTCGTAGATGACAAACAGTGACAAGAATTCTTTACAGAAGAATGGAATACCTGGACAGGTCGAGGAAACGTACGTACGTACGTTTATAATATATGTAGACCTAAGGAAAGCTTTTGACGAAGTTGACATGTCAGATTCCGAAGGTAGCAGGGAGCGAAAAGCTTTTACAATTTGTACAGAAACCAGATGGTAGTTACAAGATTTGAAGGGCCTGAAAGTCAAGCAGTTGTTGAAGGGACAGACAGGGTTGGACCCCATTCCCGATGTTATTCAATATGTACATTGAGCAAGCAGTGAAGGAGAAAAGGAAACCAAAGAAACATTTGTAGTGGGAATTAAAATCCGAGGAGAAAAACTCTCACTTTTCTATGATATTGTAATTGTCAGACCGCACAAGACTAGGAAGAGTAGTTGAATGGAATGGATAGTGTCTTTGAAACAGGATATACGTTTAACATCAACAAAAGAAAAACACTGATAATAGAATTTAGTCTACTTAATTAAGTGACGCTGGGGGAATGAGATTGGGAAACGAAACTGTTAAAGTAGTAGTTGAGCTTTCCTGTTTAGGCTGCAAAAGAACTGATGACCGAAGAAAAAAGGATACAAAACGTAGACTAGAGTTCGTTAGAGAAGCGTTTCAGAAGAAGAAAAATTTAACATTGATTATAGATTTAAGTGTTAGGGAGTTTCTTATGCAAGTATTTGTTGGAGTGTTGCCATGTATGGAAATGAAGCATGGCCGATAAGCAGTGGAGAAGAGCAGCTTTGGAGATCTTCCGCTACAGAAGAATGGCGAAGGTAAGATGGATAGAACACGTAAGAAATTACAAGGTACTAAATAGAAGTAGAGGGACAAAGAAATATGTGGCAGAACTTGAGTA
The DNA here is from genome assembly GCF_023864345.2 of Schistocerca serialis cubense. Taxonomy (NCBI): domain Eukaryota; kingdom Metazoa; phylum Arthropoda; class Insecta; order Orthoptera; family Acrididae; genus Schistocerca; species Schistocerca serialis. The sequence goes on along the minus strand of NC_064649.1, from coordinate 65,551,780 downwards.
GGAGAGACCGGTTGATAGGTGACATTCTGCGACGTCAAGGGATCACCAGTTTGGCACTGGAGGGGAGCGTGGGGTGTAAAAATCAGAGGGAGGCCAAGAGATGAAAACGGTATGCTGATTCAGAAAGACGTATGTCGCAGTAATTATTTGGAGATGGAGAGACTTGCCCAAGGTAGAGTAGCACATAGAGCTGAGTGAAGCCAGTCTTCAGACTGAATAGCAGCAACAACATGTAGATGTTGTTGTTTACACTAGGACAAAAAACTTGCATGATACTTACATGATAAGTTTGTTTTTACACAGAGTACGCGAAGGAACTTGCCCCCTTCTTGCAGCGGTGTACCGTAGCTCTCTAGAAGAGCGTAGTGTTTCAAAGGATTGGGAAAGGGCACAGGTCATCCCCGTTTTCAAGAAGGGACGTCGAACAGATGTGTAGAACTATAGACCTATATCTCTAACGTCGATCAGTTGTACAATTTTGGAACACGTATTATGTGCGAGTGTAATGACTTTTCTGGAGACTATAAATCTACTCCTTAGGAATCAGCATGGGTTTCGAAAAAGACGATCGTGTGAAACCCAGCTCGCGCTGTTCGTCCACGAGACGGGCCATAGACACGGGTTCCCAGGTAGATGCTGTGTTTCTTGACTTCCGCAAGGCGTTAGATACAGTTCCCCAAAGTCGTTTCATGAACAGAGAGCATATGGACTATCAGACCAATTGTATGATTTGATTGAAGAGTTCCTAGATAACAGCATGTCATTCTCAATGGAGAGAAGTCTTCCGAAGTATGGGTGATTTCAGGTGTGCCGTAGGACCGTTACTATTCACACTATATGTAAATGACCTAGTGGATAACATCGGAATTTCGCTGAGGCTTTTTGCTGATGATGCTGTAGTACATCGAGAGGTTGTAACAATGGAAAATTACACTGAAATGCAGGAGGATCTGCAACGAATTGACGCATGGTGCAGGGAATGGCAATTTAATCTCAATGTAGACAAGTGCAATGTGCTGCGTATACATAGAAAGGAAGATCCTTTATCATTTAGCTGCAATATAGCATGTCAGCAATTGGAGGCAGTTAATTCCATAACTTATCTGGGAGTAGGCATTAGGAGTGATTTAAAATGGAATGACCATATAAAATTAATCTTCGGTAAAGCAGATGTCAGACTAAGATTTGTTGGAAGAATCCTAAGGACATGTTATCCGAAAACAAAGGAAGTAGGTTACAGTACACTTGTTCGCCCACTGCTTCAACATTGCTCAGCGATGTGGGATCCGTACCAGCTAGGGTTGATAGAAGAGATAGAGAAGATCCAACGGAGAGCAGCGCGCTTCGTTACAGGATCATTTAGTAGTCACGAAATCGCTACGGAGATGATAAACTCCAGTGGAAGACTCTGCAGGAAAGACGCTCAGTAGCTCGGTACAAGTTTTTGGTTAAGTTTCGAGATAATATCTTCACCGAGGAGTCAAGCAGTACACTGCTCCCTCCTACGTATATCTCGCGAAGAGACCATGAGGATAAAATCAGATTAGAGCCCACACAGACGCTTACCGACACTCTTTCTTTCCACGAACAATACGAGACTGGAATAGAAGGGAGAACCGATAGAGGTGGTCAAAGTACCCTCCGCCACACACCGTCAGGTGGCTTGCGGAGTGTGGATGTAGACGGGCGCCCAAGAGACGAGTGGTGTCTGCGTCGCCTCGCCAGAATACGGCTTCGCGTAGGAGATTTAAACTCGCGAAGTTGTCACTCGAGGTTGTCACGTGTAGCGTAACATCCGTATCTCACTTTCCTTACGTGTTTTCATTACACACTGTGACGCAACAGGGCGTAACGCGGAGGGCAGTTTCTTTCCCCCGGCCTGGCTGTTGGTCGGGACGCGTCCGTCTGAGTCGTCGGTGCGCCTTGTGAAGGGCGCTAGCCCGCGCTTTCACCTCGCGCCGACCTCTGCTCGGAGGATTTGGCTTCTTCTCTCACCGGTCGTTTCGGATGCAAATTGCTCTCGCGGCACGAAATCACCTCCGCCGCCTCCTCCGGCGACGGAAATTATTTAAATCGCCGCCCTCTCCGCTCGCGTGGTGCCGTCTTCATCTTCTTGTTCCTGTCGTTCAACTATGCCCGCTTACCAGATTCCAGGCTGCACTTAAAGTAATTTCTCTACGAACGGTTTGGCCTGAATTTATGGGTGTATATAAGGAGAGCATGTGCCACACACACACACACACACACACACACACACACACACACAATCCTCCCTTTCCTTTCCCCACCACCCTCTCTCTGTTTTGTGATATCCTAACTTGTTTCGAATGTGACTTCACAGCACAAATACGGCTAGACATTTCTAGCAAATAAGCTACAGGGCGATTTCTTCCACCGTGTAAAAACTCTAGGGTTTGATCGATAAATGTATATGAAACAAATAAGATCTAAAGAACTTTCGTCCGGAAATGCAGTGTTGAAATGCTAGGGACCATTTATTCAATCGTACTTTGTTCCAGAGGCTGCAGTCTAATACGCGCTGTAGCAAACAGCTACAGTTACTGTACGTATTGTTTCCTCAAAGAGCACAGATAACAGCAAGTGATCAGCATTGGTGCATCCGGAACATTTGGGCCGGGATAATTGGCATCCGTATTTTGGGACCTGTCTTCCTTTCACGTCCCTTAACGTGCAGGAACTATCTGCGTCTCTTGGTGGTGACTGCTCCAAGAAGTGCCATCGATTCGACGGGTTATGTGGCTGCTACATGAAGGTGGCCCAGCCCACTTCATCGTGAACGTCCGGACGCATCTAAATCGCGTCTTCCTTGGTCGATGGATCAGACGAGGGGGTCCAGTTGTATGGCCTGCTCGTTCACGGAGCCAATGTGATTTCTGGTTACGGGGCAATCTCAAGTGTAGCGGGTTTGCAGAGTCCATTCCACATGTGGAGGCAATGGAGCAGCATATTCGTGCTGCCTTGGACAATGTTCGGATGCAGCCTGGCCGATTTGAACTTGCGATACAGAACATGTTACGGCGCGTACACACATGCGTTGAAGCACAGGGAAACCATTTCCAACACAAAATGTAACTATGGCTGCATGATAAAGAGCGTGTTAGACCGCAGTCTCTGACAGTGGATGGGTGAATAAACGGTCTCCAGCTTGGAAACCATTTATTTCTTGACATAGGTTCTTTAGACATTGTTGGTCCGTATCGTCTCATCGATCAATCTCTGTAGTTTGTACACGGTGGAAAAAACCACCCTGTATAGTAATGTAGTATTCTGTTGCCGATGGGGTTGACTACAGTGAGCTCCAAACCATCGGAATGCTTGATTTCAATGACCAGCCTCGACGCCAGTCGTCTGGGTGAATATTTCGATGTGCCCTTCCATCCAACTGCATCAACGCTGCAGATGACTACTACTTGACTACCGGAGGAATACAAACCACAGCCATTGTAATAGTGTAAAATGTACATAGAGGTAGTAACAGCGGCTCGCAGTGAGAAAAAGTCTAGGAACCCCTGCTATAGAGTACTTCCCAATATACAGCCGACCGGTTCACGCATTCCTGTGGGGGGGCGTTCTTCCCAGCAGCAGATAGTACCCACCGCCACACACTCCCAAATGTCTTGTGGTGGTATGCAGCATGTGAAGAAAGTGGTGGTATGAATAAGTTTTTTAAATTGCGCACATTATTTCAATGTTGAAACAATTGCAACAGCTTTCGTTGGAACTGAATAGAAAACATGGAGACCTTATCTACGAATGCAGTTACTGTTGAGTCAAGCGACATACTTGGAACGATTTTGCGATTGAAAACTTGCCAATTTTGAGTTTATGAAGGAAAAAGGAGTGCAGGATTGAAAATTCGAACATGTTAAAAGGGGCTAACTTCACACACACAAAAATAAGACTTTCCAAAGTGAGAAAAAAACCTGTTTCTAATTTGATGGGGATTCGTTTAAAAGGTAAACCGCATTATACAAATAGAAAGGACAGATGCTGAAAGTCCAGTTCCCTATGCCCAATGCCATTAAAGAAAACACAAGGCTTGGAGTATTCATTAGGGCCTTTTAAGAATTAAAAGGATAATTTTCTAAATGTTTTGAAGACACTGCCAGTCTTAATTGATGTTGAAGCTGTTCTCGAGACCGTTGACCGTTTGCTGTTTCAACTGAAGCTGACCCTATGTATGTGCAGATGTAAGAGATTGACCTTTCTTCTACAGCAGCTTTTCGCAAACCATTACTTTCTAGTATTTAAATCTTTAACTTTCACACAGTTTCCAGAAATTTGTTTTCTGGAAACAGGTACTACTGGCTATATCTTATAAAAGAATAATTTGTATTGCAGCAGATGTTAAATTTTCGGAACTCGTAGCAAAATCATCTGAATGTGTGAGAAGCCTCCAACATGCTTTTCTTTTGAACCTTATTGCTAAAGCCTTGTAGTCATTCAGTTGCTTATTCTAGTTGCTCACTTCCTTCCAGAAACATAGTTATAAAAGAATTATGCATTTGCTACTGGCTTGCCATATAGATGTATTTATCTCAAAGGGCTCCCAAAGGCTGAAATATTTCTCCAATGAATTTCACTTTACATTCTATGTCTGCAAATGTTTCACGAAATAGATATGCTAATTCACTTTACACCACATTTTCAGTTCATTATGTAAATAGTTTCCCTGTCGAGAGAATGAAAGATATTTTTCCAGTCAACAAACATTTCTACAGTATATTTTGTAGTCAGTAATTTGTAGTGAATGATTTACTTCAGGTTAGATATTTGTCCACAACATGATCTACCTTTCCTAAAATCTTCTTGACATTCACCTAAATGACAGCCCCATGTTGTTTATATAATCTTAACTAGGATCTCGGAAAATGTTTCATACACAACTAGTAGAAAGAAATTTGCCTGCAGTTACTAATGCTGTGTTTATTACCTCTCATGTAGCATCTGTATCACGGCTACCTCCCACACTCTAAGATTCTTTTACATTCTCCATATTTTTTGGAGGTTAATTTTAACCAATTTCTTCTGCTTGAAGATATTTCAGAAGCTCCACTCTAATAGTTACCTCCACTAACTTTGTTTTAAACATTTTAATTATTTCCTCAATTTCTTTGATAGCGTATAGATCCCTCTAGATTTTCTGGAATGTCCAAGATTTCCAGTTTATGGATTGAATCCTGAAAATTCCAAAGGTGATCAAAATATTTTCCATTGTTTAGGAATTTTCACTATTTCTTAAGCCAAGTATGCTATTATAATTTATGAAATAGACAATAACCGTTCAGTCTGCCCCTAAATGATTGACTTTTATCAAATATTAACTTTTGGAAAATTTTCCTCAGTTTCCACAAGTTTTCTCTATCCAAAATTTTTTAGTTTATTTCATTATTCTTGCTCTTTCTTTCCTTTTTTGTTTATGTTAATGATATTGTCCAATGTTTCGTAAACATTTCTGCTTTTTCAGCTTTTCTCCTCTCTGTTAAAGCCTGTTCACATATCATATCTTAATTTCTGATTGACCCGAATGTTTTCTGTTCAATATTACTAATGTCTTCACACAATTCTTACGAATTCCATGTTTAGCTGATTCAATTTCGTCTTGATATTTTTTAGTTCTTTTGTTCAAGTAAGTCAGTGTAAATTATATTATAATACTTTTGTGATATTCTTTATATTCTATTATCTAGAATGTTTATCTTCATTTTCGAGATAAGGTGCACGGAATAAAATTCACCATTCCTTACCACTTTCATGTTCATAATTTCCTTTGTGCATTAGAAATAGCTACTGAACTGTATACAATGCCCCCAAATCAGATTTGGAAATATCCATTTCATAGGAGCTTCATGAAGGTCAATGTTTCACATGGGAGCTTTGACATACTGATCAATCTTATGCTGTTTGAATTACTATTATTATTGTATCCATCTAGATTTCCATTTTCAGCGGTTCTCACTAAAAGCACATCATGCAAATGATTTATTTATATTTTATTTTACTTTATATTGCTTACATATTATTATTTTGTCCATCTGTATGAGTTGTGTAGGTATTGCAACAATGAGAGAACTAAAGTAATTATCAATAAGATTGGTTTGCACACACATATTGTTTTACGAATATGACTTTCATGGGAATAAAAACGTCATTTCCTGGTGCAAACTTGTGAACTCCAAATGTCATAAGCAGAGGACCTGCAGTTAAGTGGTGAGCCCAGAATATGATCCATTTTATTTTCTGTACATTCAGATAATTTTTGAAAGTCCCATTGGGTAAAAACAGTTTATGGCACTAATCTATAGGTATACAAAATAGTACAGTTGGCTGCAATAATAAAAGTTCAATGCCAAAATTATAAACAAAATATATTGCAACATTAAAAGCAAAAGGATTTGTAATGTAACAATAAGCTATTTTGGAAAGACAAATATAAACATAAAACAAACATGAGGACAAAAGGAAGTCGACACCACTTCATAGAAACTGGTTCGTTTTGTGTGCACATTGACATTCATTTTTGGTAGTGTAGTGGCATATAACCTTTTGTACAATCAATAAAAAAAGTCATTCAGGTCACATAGCATCTAAGACCATAAGAGCATCTAAAACAAGTGAGAGAAACGAATTTAATAAACAAAGGTAATACAAAGGCACAGGAAACTATGGTGTAGAAACACTGCAGTCGACAGTCAGTGAATGGTAGATTCGTAAATTATCTGGATTTCTACCTCTCCAGCTAAATGTAAACTGGGAACAATGCATTTAAATGGAAAAATCAGTCTGAGAGACTCAATCAGTAAGTTATGGGGATTTAAGACTACCAAAAATATACTAATTTTATTCATCAGAATGTCTCTTCAGTAGTAGATACTGCACAGTAAATACATCTAATTAATGAGTAGTACAGGTTGGTAGAAAGTGTAATATGAATAAATAATTAAATATTGTTTTGTTTTTGAGTAAAAGTTTGGAGGTGTCTTGGAAGATGTTACTCTTTCCGTACATTCAGCTATTCATTCATTATAAAAAATTTGGAGTCAATCATCACATGTAAGAGGGAAAGTTTTCGATGCAAAAATAAATTGCTTCCAATATCAGATCTGAACATATGTAAAACATATGTAGCGCAGTTATCCAGTCATGCACGATTATAGACAGAGGCTTGCCTTGATTTTACTCTGGCATGGCCTGTTACATGTAGAAATACGATTTACATGTCTCAATATTTCCTGAAATCATATAATTACAAGGGAAATCATATCACAAGGCCAATATTGCAGATGGAGAAGAGGAAGTGCATAAACATCAGACGAATTCGGCGAGAAGAATTTGGCATGACACTGAATGCCCTAAGTCAAAACAAGACTCTGAAATGGATGAAATTCCCTCCCCTTAGCAGAGCTAACCACAACAACACTACTCTAGCAGATATGAAAGATAAATGACTCAAATGAAAAATCCTCTATCTAGAAGAACTGTGTAATGACTCCAATTCCAAAGGAGATAAGTGTTTCTAAACTGAACCACCTGATTAAAACGAATGGATACAAAATACTGACACAAGTTATTTATTGAACACAGAAAAACTGGTAGAGTGCAACCACAAGGAAGATCATTTTTGATTATAAAGAAATGTAGGAACATTCAAGGAAATACTGAGATTACTTTTTACATCAGGAGCTGAGCTGAAGGTAGCTGAACCTACAGTTACAGCATTGATAAACAAAGACAGCTTTTGACAATGTTAAATGGGTTGTGAAACGTGTTCTAAAACTTCCAACTAAATTAGACTGCAGCTATCAAGTCGATCAATGATAAGCAGTAGTTGCAGAGGCAGTCAAGTATAGTTGTGGCTTCCATATTATTCAATCTGTAAAGTTGGTATGGTATGAAGGACTTAAGGACAAATCCAGGAATAGTATTAAATTTAAGGAAGAAGAAATAAAAACTTTCAGGTTGGCCAATGACATTGTAATTTCTACAGAGATGGCAAAGTGCTTATAAGAGCAGTTGAACTGCGTGGATAGTGTCTTAAGATGTTCTAAGATGAACATCAGCAAACGTAAAACATGAGTATTGTAGTGCTATTAAATCAGAAAATACTGAGGGTATTCACTTCGGAAATCAGTAACTGTAAGTATTCGATCAGTTTAGCTACCTGAGGAAAAAAAGAATTGTTGATGGCATAAGCAGAGGCCATAAAACGCTAAGTGGCAATAGTAAGAGAAGTGTTTCTGAACAAAAATGGTTAAATTTGAATTTAAATTTGTTATGTATTTTTTTTCTAAAGAACTGCAATATCGTTGGTAAACATCTGGGAAACTGGCTCTGAGCACTATGGGACTTAACTTCTGAGGTCATCAGTCCCCAAGAACTTAGAACTACTTAAACCTGACTAACCTAAGGACATTAGACACATCCATGCCCAAGACAGGACTCAAACCAGCGACCGTAGTGGTTGCGGGGTTCGACTGTAGCGCCTAGAACCACTCGGCCACTCCGGCCGGCAAACAGTTAGGATAAGGAATGAATACAAGCTTTTGTAATATAGTGCCACAGAAGAATTCGTAAAATTAGATGGGTGGATTAGGTTACTAAGAGATGTTATTAATCGAGCTTGGGGAGAACAGAATTAATGTACATCTTGTGTAACAAACAGGCATCAGTTCACAGTAAACACCTTGAGTTATCAATGAACAATTAATTTGGTAATCATGGGAAATATGAGAAGTAAAAATAGAAGAAATTAAACACTTAAAAACTTCCTACAATAAGCAGGTTTGAATGGATATAGGTTGTAGTAACTCTACATTGATGGAAGAAGCTTCCACAGCAGATAAGCATCGAGAGATGCATCAACCCAGTCATTGCATTGAAGACCAAAATGATGTCAAATTATTAATTTATGGCTGTGTTAATTTATGAATCTCTTATTTTTGTCAGAAAATAATAAATTCTATGCAATATTAATTCATTTACTGGGGAAAAATAAACTCAAATGTCCCAAAACAGTTTATAAGCATTTAGATATGGAGATCCATTATTTTTTAAATGTAAAAGGAAAATATTTTCTTACACACAGTTATGCCATACAGAACAGTAAGATCACCATTAGACATAGAGCCACTACATTTGAGTAACAAAGGATACCTCATGTAAAAAAGTTAGCAAGGGTAATTTTGCAAAGATGATTGTATGTACGTTGCATGTGCAGTCAGGCCTAAATAATTAATTGCAGCAGAAGCAGCACAGCTTATTTGTGTGATCGCAGATGTAATGGACTTGTGTGTTTACTTACCTAGAAGAGTGGGCTTTGTGGACAACATTATACTTTGACAGCCCAATACTTCTTTGGAAAAGCAGGATAGATAATGAAACATGTGCTTCATCTGCATTGCCTTCTGGCTCCATAGCTTCATTTTGGGTTGTTGAGCTGTATCAGTAGCCTGTAATCTACATGAAAGATTTGTCAGTGAAGGATGTTACTTAATCTTCTTGTAGATGATACCATCAGCCAATCTTTGATATTTTGGACCTGACATGGCGAGAAGTATCCATCACTGTACAACACAAGGATGCTGAAGAGCAGATGGTAGGGCTAGGTTGTAAAATATCTTCTATCATACAAATTAGCTCTATAAAGTGAGAAAGTTCTGAAGTAGAAGCACCTGTCGTGACAATTCAGGGCCAGTCAAAATTTATGGCATGGAAAGTTCTCAGGTGTCAGTGATTACATCCAGTTGTGCATTAGTTTGAGGGAAAGGAGTTGGGCTTTCTATAATCAAAGGAAATTTGTTTCCATAACAGCCAAAGAGAAATTGGGCAAAGATAACATGACCTCGCTCTTAATAAGGTGTTAGACTCGTAACAGGTGTCCAGATCAACTTGGGAATAGGCATACATAATTTTTGAATTGTGATAAAAAGGATTTTACACCGTCTGTCACAGACATTGTTCAATGGAGAAATGTAAAGTACTTACAATTGTTTCTTAGGCCAAAATGTGACAAACGTATTGAAATCCTGAAAGACCAGAGTACACACATTCTTACCTCCTTATGGTCATTAAACCAGTCATAGATATTCCCTGCCATAGAATGGAAGTATTACCATTGGTTAAATTGCAAGCCCTTGTTGAAAATATTTGCTACATCATAGAATGGTGTCATGGACGTTAGTGACTTTTCCCATGTCTATGCCTAAGGTATCCACTTTACTAAGTGTGTGAGCTCAGTTTCAAAAGTGTACCACCTCATTTGCTTATTAATACGAAATGCTGTCCTGCAGCAGTGTCACTAGCACACTGTGCAGTGTCTTAAATCTAGAAATACGTTTGTGCTGACCACCTGTCCTAATTGAGGTTACAGAACTGCCTCCAAGTGGAATGAGGTCCATCAAGAAGCATTTTTGTTAAGCAGAGGAAAACAGGTCATAGGATATTCTCATATGCAAGTGGTTGCACTTTAAACTTTATATACTAGAAAGGTAATAAGGAAAAGACTTACAGATGCAGCTGCTTCCATATATATTAACTAAAGAGTTTGACAAAGGTGCCGACTATTATCTATATTTCCTTGTGTTCATATCTACAAGGTTCCAAAAATTGGATGAGGACAAGTAACAATATTTTACAACAAATAAAATAAATTGTAAGACATTTTCTAATCTGAGGTAAGTATGCAAATAAAATGCAGACAGCAATATGTAACTTACTTAAAGTTTTTGCTCACAATGGAATACTAATTCAACAAGTGAAACTTTCCAATGACATGATTCTGTAAGATCTATAATCATACAAAAATTTGTGATAGCATAATTAAGTGAAATAACTAAACTCTGGCTGAACCGGCCATGAAAGCCCCAACAGTACCAACTGGCCGCTGTGTCGTCCTCAGCGCACAGGCATCACTGGATGTGGATATGGAGGGGTCTGTGGTCAGCACACCACTCTCCTGGCTATGTCAGTTTTCAAACCAAATAAAGTGAAATGAAGTACCTACAGTATCTATTTCAGAATTGATATCTGAAGAATGTAAGACAATGCAGCAAACATTGAGCATAGCATTCGAATGGAACCCCTGCTGGAACTGTGTTTTTGTTATAATATTGCTATTCTACAGCTTCATATAAACAGCTGGAATTTAAAATCTGACCAGCTGTGATGAACTCAGTCCTCTAATATCACATGTTTGGTAGACTACTAATCCCTCAACTGGAGAAAAATACTGACAGTGGAGAAGGACTTAAAAGTATAAGCAGCTACAAATATTGAAGGAATAGCAAATAAAATGAGTTACTGCATCGAACGTGATCCATAAGGGAAACTGTGCAATAGGACCATAGTTTGGAGTTGATGATGCAGGGAGAAAGAGCAATCTAAAATACTGCAACCAGATTATGACAAAACATAAAAAAATAGGCTTGTAGGTCTGTCTTGAGGCAAAATGAAGCCTTTTTAACTCAAATATGCTTTGCATCGTACAGTAACAAGAGCTTTTTATCTAAATTACCTTTATTATGATACTTACCCACCAGTTTCTACACATCAATACTAAAAAGCCACTGATGAAGGAAAGTGAGCTGTGTTGTGCATCAAATCTACATATTTGTCTACAAGCTTATACTTGTAAGAAATTATGTAAAAGAATAAAATTATTCTAAATCGTAAATCAGTATAAAAATTGCATCAAATCCTATAACAGCTTGAATGCAGCCTCTGTTACAATGAATGTTTTAATAGCATGTAAACAAGCGAAATAGATAATAGTTAACAATACTCTATATTAGTGGCTAATTATTTATATCATCTGACAGTTTTGTTAAATGTATCAGTAAACACTAATGGTTGCATTGTGCCAACATTTTCTGAAAACTACATTTTGGTAACCTCAGGTTACCTGTTCCAAAAACTTTTCTTCATTGTATAAAATACGTCAGCTGCACTGTCTATTACAAAGTGTCAACCTAAGAAAATAAATATATAAGCTTTCTAAACCCAGTTACCTGTGTCAATGGTGGTGATTTCAACATGTAAACTCATCACACTGCCCACTAAAGCTCACAAACGATCATGTCATGTTTACACTTGAGACAGCAGGAATACAGAACTGAGCTTTGTAGCTTAATTTTGGCCAAACAATAATTAATTGATGGTCGATGTCTGTTAGTTTTTTATGAATAGGCAACTCACAATCACTAATGGCTAAAGTCACTACAGTGGCAACAAAACCCATGCACATTTTTCTTGTAGAAACATTACAGATTCAATCTCGTACCTACATCATGAGGAAATGAAATATGACGGTATGTAAGCCTAGTAGTGTCCTTGGTTATTTAAAATTAATAACATGCTTCATAAAAACATACACAATGAAAGAGTAAAAAACAAAGAACCATGAATGATTGTTTATTTTACAAGAAGTTCCATATATGGAAAAATTCACTTCATTGCCTAATAAAAGCTATTGAATATATACCATTGCAACTCTATATCAGAATTATGTCAGTCAACAGGATGGGGAACTATATAGCTCAACAATGAATCCAAAGTTTGCTTCAATTTTGTATTTCTTACATACAATAAGAAATACAAAAGATGGAGATAATGTTAAATGAAAGGAAAAAAATAATCCTTGGGGTGGACAGTGATGGACTCTGAAACAATGGACTTGCATTTGACACAGACCCACTCACTGTCTGCAAGCCATAATGTGTACAAAACTTCATATAATTAGTAGCATGTTCTGTATACAACATTAACATCACTGCTTTCATTGTTTAATTTTAGTGTCCATTGTCTGCAATATATGTAGTGTTAAAGATAAGTAGGGCTATTTTGCTATTAAATTTAACTGTGGTTTATAATCTTGTGCACTAATATATAAATACTCTCTGTGTAGCTTCAAAGCACAAATGAATTACACAAGCAATTTCTGTACTACTATAAATTCTCCTGTTGTGTGCCACAGAATTTCTGTTAACAAAGTTTTTTTTCTTTTTACGAGCTTAACATCTTTTTTCTTATCCTATGATTATCGTGCAAATAGACATAATTGCTTGTAGAGTTTGAAGTTAATTTTGCATTGTTATTAATGATTTCTTTTTGAGTACACCACATCTCTATCTTTGGCTCACTGTATAGATGAGCATTACATAAACTGACATAATAAATGATTGATCAGTGAGACACTAATTCATTGTTACTTCAGTATTTTAAGGTTTCAGTAGCTTTATTTTTAGTATCCTGATACAGGTGGAAGTGTAAGGAAGGCATAGAGTGAAACTAGGAGCAGCATGCCACTTACTTCTCTCAAAGAGCAGTTAAGACATATAAACATCAACAGCATGGCACTCTTGTATACTATCGAGAGTTTATGAATTTAACCCCAAAAAGTGGTACACAGTCTTTGTCACAATTTAGCAACCTTTCCCCAAACAAATTACGGTTTTTAAAGTTCCTTCAGCCCCCAATGTTCGAAAAACTACCATAAGGATTAACGCTGTGAACTCAGTTCTTGCAGCAGAAATGATGGACAGACTCTTAAAACTGGAGCATGGAATACTTTAGAACACAGCATATTGATGAAAAATAACTGTAAACTTACTTGAGGTAACATATGGCCACAGTTAATTCTGTAATGGGTAAATTTGAATCCGATATTTCACATATTTGTACTACATTTCGATTTTGGCGTTACAAAAACCCAGCTACAGATGTCCATATAGTTGCCCTGACTAATCTAAATCGGTATACGTCATTCAAGCCAGATCGAATGGGAAATATTTAATCTACAATATTATCAGTGCCAAACCAGGTGTTGGTGCCAATTAGCAAGTATGTCACCACCTAGGTGGAACGTAATATTCGTCTGAATGGCGTATGCTGATTTCGGTTAATGAAAACAGTTGTATGGATGTCTGAAGACGGGACTCAAAATTTCTAAATCGATGACATAGTGGGAATATCGAGAGATGGAAGTATCTGGTATGCCATTAACAAAGTACAGCTGAAATTCCCACCAAATAAGTCTGCAGAAAAAGCATACAAAAAAGAACGATGCTCTAGGTTACGTAACAGGCGTTTGGGAAATAGACTGAGAAGAAGAAAGAAGAAATGTGTTGACTGCAGGGGAAGAGAATGGAAGAAATAAATTTATTCAGTGACTTGTTGATGTGGAGAGGAGCGTGAATTCGCACTGTAAGCGCAAGTGTTCCCAATATAGAGCACGGCCTTTGCTGCCAAAGGATGTGAGAAAAATAAATTCGTAAGAATTTTGCTGAAGGCTCAGAAAACTGAAGGAAAGCCATGAAGATACTGAATGAATATTATCCGCCCCATGACTGTTCAACACTGTACAGTAGCAAGGATTATCTCTCATATAAACTATTAAGTCTACATACCTCAGTCTGGTGGATAGATGGCGCGAAGTGAACGGCTACAAGCGAAAAGGAACATTCAAATGAGGCATCAAAAAAGTCATCTGTAACAAGAAACAGAGCAAATTACGTGCAACACTGAAGTCCTCTTGCCAGTTTATGGTTGAGCCTAGGACCCAATGGGAATGTTTTGCTCTCGCTGTTATCTGCAAATCCAACCATAAGGAATGGTTTCTGAGATGGGCGAACGTTTTCCAGTTGTAGTAGAAATATGGGCTGCTGTATGGTGTTTCCATACGATGCCGAAATTAGTGTTTTATGTAGTGTAATGCACAATACTGACCCACTATTTGTCCAAAGGGAAGAGTATTTACTTAAAAACTAAGAACTATGGCTAACAAAGTGTTAATGGAAGTAGACGTTTTCAAGGTAGTCACATATGCGACTGCATTACAGAGGGAAACATCCCAGCCCACTGTTCTGATGACTAGTGCAAACCAGGAAAAACATTAGAAATTTGTCTCGAAAGTGACTTGGTTAGCGTCTTCTCAACAGCGGCTCCACAATTTCAGTGTTGATACTGTCGCCTGCTCGGACTTTATAAATGTTATTATTAAAATGTTATATGTATTACAAGATTATTTTTTTTAAAAATCCGTCACTCCATGGCCATGATTATTTTTATGAATTGACGTTTAACTCAAGAGTGACAGCGATGTGGCCTTATTGAAGGAAACATTGCACCATTCAGGTGTGGTCGATCCAGGAAAGCATAGGTCAACATACCTGAGCAGGTCTTAGAGCCACCATTCTTCTGGAAGCAGCTTCATTTCTCAACCAGTATAAACCCATAGCATCTTACTATCTTAGTGGCATAGCCACAATTTCATTGTGAAAAATTGTGGCGACAACCAGTTTTCTGAGATTATAAAATTCTGTAGCAGTGTCCCGTTTTGTATAGCAGTGTCTGTCATTGTAACAGAATGCATTGTGTTTGAAACCAGTCGAACTATGTTGCAGTAAATTTTATAATTAATTGTATTGTATTAAGACAAACGCTCTCCAAACAATTAGTTATGGATTACACAATACTCTTATCTATTGTAAGTGTAGTGTGCCATAGTGCATCAGAAAAATAGGCCTTACACTTTCACTTGTTATTTGAGAGTAGAGTTTGTTGTCAGTGGAATTACAAAAGAGCTCAAAAGAGAGAATAACGCTAGAAGAAATGAATGTCATTTCCCATCACTGGAGCTGTCAATAAATCAAAGATCTTCAGTATGCAGACATGGAAATTTTTGTCTATTGTTCAAAAATATCTCACAGGAAGAAAATAAAAGCCTATATCCGATATGAAATTACTTCAACTGATAAACTACACTTCTAAAGATAAATTTTAATTAAAAACTGGAATTATGGTTAATGTGTGTGACAAAGATTTTTAATTTTGCTGTTATTTATGTATGTCTGACCTAATGATATCAACAGCACCAAGAAATGTTCTCTTTTAAAAAATAGCACAGCGTCTTAAATAAGCATAATCTGAAAGTAGGTAAAAGTAGCCATATACAAAATCTAATTTTCTTTACGTAACAGTCACTAAATTCTCGCTCCACTTGCCTTCACAACAAATCGAACAAATTAATTATTAATGTGATGGAGAATTAACTAAAAACCTATGCCACACTATAAAGTCTCTGGAAAGGACTTGTTTAGAAAAGGGATTAGGTACTTCTACTGAATTAGGAAAAATCATTAGACAAAGTATCAAGGTAACAGACTGGTGTTACATATTTTGTTACTGAGTGTCAAAAGTCGAGTTACTTGCGAAAGAAGATTGATTTTGTATTTGGTATAAAGGGAAGTAACTTTACTAGAATACACTCACCTAACCATAGTATTGTTAAAGACAGGAATGTGGTCGCAAACCCATATATTACCTTACATTTTTCTTGTAAAGTGTGCTGCAGTAACATTCAATTCATAGATACTTACTCTTCAAATACTGAATATAATTAGTTAAAGGACTATTACTGTATAAGATTTGCAGTGTTGTGGGCGCCAGTGTTTTCATAATGATGTCACAAAATTGTCTGTGTGCAGAAGCATTTATAAGGTGCCTTGGAAACCACAAAAAACGGAGTCTCACCCCTAATACGAGCCGATAGTAATACAGAAAAGGCACTGAAAAATAAGAATCACACATTTGTTTGCATTTTGTTGCAGTTTTCATTGGTACCTCATGGCGCTTCCTGAAACATGTAGAAGCTACGCGTGTGACCACTTGCACAAGTTGTCTGTGTAATATGGTCCCAGGAAGGAGAAACTTGAACACACACTTGTCAGAGTTCACGTTTCACTTTTCAGTGTACAATGAATTATAAAGATGACACCCTACTACCAACAGGTCATCTTTCCATGTAATATAATCGATGACATCTCATCGTCATGGTTGTGCCGAAGGTAAGTGGTTACAAAGAAATCAGTGTTGTTCTTTCTGACGTTTCAGACCATACTTAAACAAACTTGGAGCTGTATTACCAACATAAAAAGAAACCGTGCTTGGAAACGGCGTCACTGCCTGGGTGTTGAGCTGGAGTCGACGTCTTCTGGAAGAAAGAAATGTGGATGGAACTTCTGCAGATCTGTATTCGAAATTTGTATTCTCGGTTTCCAGTGTAATAAATGTAACGCCAAGCTGACAATCAAGTCAGAGGCTGGAGAACATCGTGAATAATGAATATTTGTTGATATGTCTTCGTTGTAAAGTATGATAACGTAAATACAATAAAATGTACGTTATTTTAATACTTCTAGTCGGAGGGGTGTATACGTTGCTCATAGATGCCAGGAGCAACGAGGAGGTATCACCAGATATTTTCATAGTGGTAACATTTTATGATAAAACTTTCGGAAGGTGTGACATTGTTCAGCAGTTCTGTCTGTGTTGGTTTCTTATCACATCGGAATTGATCTCAATGTAGGCTCATAAACAGCTCTACACCTGTTACTTTCTTGATCCTCTTATTTAGATGTCCACTGAAAATGTGTGTTGTCACAATTATTCTGTCGATCAGTAAAATAAACGAGCGGGCTAAATCAGTCCGTAAGGCTATTGACTATTACGTGGATCAGAGGCAATTGCTCACGAAATATCCCTGAGGTCATGTCGCTTAGCTACATAAACTATTACCTGCTGTTATTACTGTAACAGTTAGGTGGATAACTACCTTTTTCCATCGTTGGCAGTGGATATGGTAATTCGAAAAACACCAGAACAGATACAGACATAATGGTGATTCAAGATTTTCAGCAGTATTCTAGATAAGGGGGACGCAAATATGTTACAAAATTACTGACAGAGTGGCAGGGAAACTTCAGAAATGAGGTGTGTATGTGTATTGAACTGGGGACTTAGAAACTACAGAGGCTTCGTCCTGCCGTAGCCCTAAGTGGTTCACATCCTCACAACACGCCACAGCAGTCCACCCACCCCACTGCTGCCCCACACCGAATCCAGGGTTACTGTGCGGTTCGGCCCCCATGTGGACCCCCCCCCCCCCCCCACCCTGCGAACGTTTAGTACCAGACGAGTGTAACCCAAAATGGTTGCGTGGTAGAGTAATCATGGGTACACATATGTGGAGACACTGCTTACACGGCAATCGCCGACATGGGGTAACTGATTCGGAATAAGGAGAACCAGCCCGCATTCGCAGAGGTAGATGGATAACCACCTTAAAAACTTTCCACACGCTGGCCGGCATACCGGCATAACGGTACTCGACACTAATCTGCCAGGTGGATTGGTGCTGGGAACCGGCACGCCTCCCGCTCGGGAAGCAGCGCGTTAGATCGCGCGGCTAGCCTGGCAGACTAGAAATGGAACTTCTAGTCATGTGGGTCTAAATAAGATCTGTATTATCCACCAAAACCAGTAAATCGAAATAAAACAAAAGTGACCCTGATGCCGTCTTTGTTTTGTTATTGTTACAGTTGTCAGTTTGCAGACACATGTCTTTAATTATCAAATGTTTGCTTGTGTAAACTTGGCAAAATAAAGCCGAGCCGGAATCGGTATCATGCACCGTAAGACAGGCAAATCAATTCACGTCTTCCACATCGAAGGGTAATATTGTAATTCGGGTTGCCTATTGTGAAATGTTTCGGGATCGCACTGCATTTTTTGTACTGTTTTATTTTCGGCACGATTACCTTGATATTAGCAATAAAAGCATTGCATAGAAATGGCATTACAGAGAAAGGACAAAGTTATCCCGCTACGGCACGAAACAGGAATTTTCACTGATGAGGTGACAGGTATTAACTTCTCTAAAAACCACAACATATGCCAGCTAAATGAACATAATCGCAGAACAGTTCTGTATTCACTCCTGCCTGTATTGTGCACTAACCACGCAAGATTACTTCAGTACGATACAGGCGAACACCATTCTGAAAATTTATCCCGTATTAGTGTGAAACACGAATGTGTAAAACAAAGTAATTCAAATGAAAAAAACGTAATTGCGACATTGTTTATGTATTAAATACGTGATTCAATAGTCATCTAGGACGTAAGGCATGTGGTGTTTAAATAGCTTGTATGTTTCTCACTGAATTTGGTTATAACCTTGTGAAACAAACTTTTGTGGAAACAAAATAAAGAAAGTCGACGATGCGTGTAAATTATGAGTACCGTATTGGTTTCATATTAATCTGTTTTTTAACTCAAGTTTTAAGATCGGATGGTCTTCGTTTCCAGTTTACATATTCTATTTTCCTCTTACATCTCATGTTTTTAATGAACGTCCACTGCCTGACTTGTTGATGCCTGCTAAAAAGGTCTTACACAATCCTCTACTTTTCTTCCAAACCACTTTTCTCGTTACTGTGTCATAAAGCTCCAGGATGTTACTTAAAGAACTGCTCATAGTTCCACATTACCGTTATTATTTTACTTCTAAACAAATTCACTCCTTAAGAAAGAATTAGAAAAGATGACAGCCATAAGTTAGTTGCCACTTGCCACATATTCAACTTCGTTTCATCTAACATTCACCAGCTTAAGTATATGCCTACCTTCATCCTCAATGACCGGACAGCGATCATTCCTTCACATGTTGTTGCGAAGTTCTTTTGCTTCATAACACGTTGAGGTATGTAACTACTAATAATTCAGTGTCATGTATGTGTGTGAAAAGAAATGAGTGTTTCGAGATTACCTGCTTCTTTAATCGACGTTTAAGTAGTAATTCTTAACATCTGTTTCTTATCAGTGAATGTTTATACATGTGTGCACTCCTTTCTTTACGTACAGTGTTATTATCTTCAAATCAATAAATCTTAAGTTTGAATGTGTATAGAAATGTGTCCTCAGTCTAGTTTTCTGATTAATGTGCATCAAAAATTTATTTCCTGCTCTCTCTTTTGTTCATAGAATCGAACACGTTGAATTTTGAGCTAAATGTTACTCTGACCGCACACAACGGTTAAATGTGACTTCCTTAGGAAGAGTGTGTGTTGGTCTTAGAAACCCCTACTCAACAAACACACGATCAGAAAAAACTAAAATTTTATATGCTAGCAATAAAATTGTCTACATCAGTGTCACCTTAATTATCTGGTATTAATGTAGTATTGGAAGAGGGATCAGCAGGAAGGGGTTGTACTTGAGATGGGCAAGGACAAAGGGAAAAAGCGTACGTGTCTAGCGTAAGGAATTATTTTGATCTGGAGAAAAGCTGGAGTTTAGCTTGATTTTTATCATAAGTTCATTGTAGACGGAGCACAAGCTAGGGTTGGACAAGGATTTGAAAGAGAACCAACTAGAAGTGTTTTGGAGAATACCAGTGACCTGACGTATTCTCTTCCTTATTCCAGTGTGAACACTGTTTTCCTTCCTCTATGGAATATTAACTAATTACTTTATAAAAGGACTTGGGTGCGTTCGAGAAACAGAATACAAATGTGGTTTCGTTTCAAAATCAGTGCCATAATTTATTTAAAAAAATAAAAGCCTTGTACAAATTTCGACAATAAATTAAGAAATTTCTGTCCATCAGTAATTACAAAATGTTTGAAAAAATTAAAGAACGCAATTGAATTATACATGAAATTAAAATCTAAATTAATCCAAAGAAGGTAAAGAAAGAGGCTGTTATTCAATAAAAGTATCTTCGAAATATTACGTAAAATTCAACCAAACAAAGTAATTATAGAACTGATATACATGCTAATTTACAAGGCAAAACGAAAACGTAACATCAATCACACGCTTGTTTTTACAAAACGAGAAAAAAACGCACTTTCTCCAAACACCCAAACAAAACGAACAGACTGTACAGAAAACGTATCGATCAATAAATAAACATCACAACCATACACTTTCTTAATGCTTATGTCGTATACAGCTTCTGTAGAATGGTTTCTTGGTTTGTAAACTAAAATACGAGTATTTTTCTTAACATCCGAAGGCGTAGTTTTTTTTAACAGTAACCGCTTTCGGAAAAGAGTAAAACGAAAACACAACGAAAACTTATTTTTTAACAAACAACTTAATAAATATCACAAACATATAAGACGTGTACTTGTTTTTTTTTCCTCGTTGGGAGAACACTGTTTTCTTAACTAACGTTGAACGAGTAAAATATACGAAGCAAGAGCTACTCTACTACACATATTAATACTTGGTTTTTTTGTTTGTTCAGGTTGAGCACTAACTACTGCAACTGGATAGTATTTTGATGCTACGGTGATTGCGGGAGAGGAAGGGAGGGGGAGGTGAGAGGGTGAGAGGGAGAGGGCATCATTGTTGGGAGGAGGAGTAGGAGAAGTAGACCATGTTATGAACTAGAGGGAGGAAATTATTTTTTTTGTCATGAGGACCTTATGTCTCTGAAAAGGACGTACGCAGTTTACCTGGATACGGCGGCAGTTTCAGGAACCGGAAGGCGTGTTTGACGAGACAGCGAAAGGGGGAGAGGTGTGGGAGGGGAGGGCTGTCCCTCCAACTGAACCATCTCGCTCCCGCCTGGCGTCTCAATGGAGACATAACTCCTATTGGGGATCAGGCTTCCAGCTTGTTAGCGAGGGAAATACACGCGTACGCAAAGTTTACGCGTGTGGGAAGACGCACGTCTCGACGTCAACACCGGCGCCGGTCCCTCTCGCTGTCGATGCGAGTGAGAACAGGTAGTGCCAACCTTAACGCAACAATAGTTCCCGCTGGTCTTCCTCCCTCTTTCTATAGCGAGACAGGCTGGTGGAATCCGTTGAGCAGAAAGAGTAGACTTTGCAGCTATTACGAGCAAGTCCGTCCGCCACGTTCCACGCTAAAAAAGGTGGTTCTAGCGAGGCCAATCCGTTCCTTACGAGGGTCGAAGCCCGTACCATTAAGGTGGCCTACCCGCATTTGCGATTCCACCCCTGACAGAGACAGGACTTTCTTGCGTCTTCTGTCGCCTTGAAGACCACTAGTTTTTTCTGACGTCTCCGACCTTGGAATATTAGTGACCAAATAGGCAAACCGGAATCTCCAGTTTGCTGCAAAAGGAATTTTCTTTCTTTGCTACTCCCAACAGTCTTGCGGAAAAATGAGAAACATGCCTTCGTTTGAGGACACTTCGATGTTCACCAATTCTCGCATGTACCAAAACGTTTCGCTCTACGGCCACATCATCCGCTGAATACGGGAATCCCGTACAATATATACAATCAAGAATACAATGCTCACACAAATGAACCATATCGAATGAATGGCCAGTTTTTTACCACAGAAATGTCTCTATCGCGATGGTCATATCAGAGCCAAAGTATGGGCATTACTCGATCTTATATACAGAAAAAGTCTCTTCCTCACAGGTCCTCTAGATTGGAAAATTTGAAAATTTTGAGACGTGGTTTGGCTCGGATATGCCACAGCACCTCAAGTACACAAACTATCCTGCTATTTAGAGCAGTGGTAGAAGTTACTATACTCAGTCACCTCCAATCTTTACGTCAAAGCTACACATTTATTAGCCATTTTCGAGCAAATGAAAGACTTTAAGCTAGGTTCCCAGAACTTTGGTGAGCAGCAGAGATATAAGAGCTCATCGAACTCCCTTCCCCACTTTAAGGAAAAGTTCATCTCGCAGTTACCACGAAAATCCGGAGTAATGGTTACGATTTTAAAGCTTTGCAAAGTGCTTAGACCGTACAAAAAAGTTTTTGTCTGCAGGTACAAGCAGTGTCAGAATCAACAGTTAACGTTGTCATTCGAGAGCAAATGTTCGCAGCTGTCTCAACAGTTTTTTTAATCAGTTCAAGTCTTAAGCCAACCGGGAACGACTGAAATCCTTACTGCCTTCCAGATAACAATGTAAGACACACCTTAACTAATATTGATGGATTAATAGCTAACAGTATATACTTCGCTACAACACATGCAGTATGCATTACATTCATACACAGTAATGGCTAATAATTAGCAGAATCTTTTGTGCTCACAAGTGTGAAGGAGAGGAAAGATACATTCTACAACATTTCTACACTTGTGAGTTCTCTTCTAAGTACACATCTCCTGCTTCGAAACTGAGCGCTTATTGTCCACGCTTCGTACTGTGAAATCAAGTAATCTGAAAACACTTTGAACTTTCTTTCCACAGTTCCGCTTCGCTATAAGTGTGTCCACGGCACGGGAAACTGAACTCGGAAGCTCGAACAGTGGAAAAAAAATGCAGAACGTCGCTTTGAAAGAACGTTCTACTCGAAGCACAGCACAAAAGGGCTAAAATGTCCGGCTTTGAACATACCATTTTTACAGTGGAATAGTAGTCCTATGATACAAGGCGGGCGGTACTCGGAGGTACCTGTAACAGGCGGTAACAGAAACAAAGCGAGGCACCTGACGCACGTGCACACCACGTGGCGGGGTTCGTGTCGCCTTTGCACTCGTCCCTGCGTTCCACTCACAGTCGGCATCTTGTGGGGGTTCCCCGGCGACGCCGGCGTGGTCGTGGTCGTTGCGAAGTCGGCGCAGGTGGAGGTCGGCAGTGACGGCTGGCAGTCGTGAATGTGTATGTGTGTGGCGGCGCTGACGCTTCGTACGCAGCAACCGCACACGCACACGCATGCTCACGCACTCGTAAACGCACGCATGCAAGCGAGTCAGCGAGCGTACCCTACCTGTGAAAGAGAAACGAGGCATGTCACATTTCTGTATATTTGAGCCAAGTGAATTCTGCAGGCTGAAAAAAAGGTATCAGTGGACAGGTTTGAGCGTTTGTTGTGTAAATCTCTATCTGTACAAGCAGCGCAGAATTTGAGTAGAGACAAAAGTTTTCCACCTACTTCAGTATCGCCTCTTGATAACGGAAAACTTCGAAAGCTCGAGTCTGTACTCACACTCACTGATTTGAACTTCTACAAAATTCTGAGTTTTATAATTATACAAAATTATTTACTACCTCAAGGATCAGTGCTGTTACCCTTCCTTCATGCGCGAGGAAAGAAACTGCAGTTGACAGACATAACTGAACGTCCGTGACAACATCAAAAGTTTTTCTGAATCAGGACTCGAAGAGGATGAGGCAGGCATCACGTTTCGTTGACATCGTGGGTGGAGGGAGGATCTGAAGGAAAGTCTGGGCACAGTTTCAAGGAACCAACTGGCTTTCATCCCGATGAATGATGGTGACTAACGGCAGTCGATTCTATGTGGGAAGACGTGCACCAGGTATGTGAGAAGCTCGCGAAAATAGAAAACATGAGGTTGAATGAATTGCAGAATGGTGCGTGGAGAAGTGATGAAGGTATGGTTGCTAAATAGGGTCTGCTGAAAAGCTTTCGGGATTCCTAGGTATGAAAGAATGGATGGAAGATTAGGGTTTAATGGCATTGAGTATGAAGCTACAGCTCGAACTCGGTAAGGGTGCGGAAGGTATCAAATGCGTGTTTTTCCAAAGGAACCATTATATACTTTTCCATTAGTGGATTAGACAAAGTACAGAAAAATATACATTTGGATTGCAGGACTGAGATTTGAGCTACTCTGCTTCAAAATTTTAGCCCAGTCTGAACCACTGCACTAACTTTTTTCTTAATTGTGTGTAAATCACGAGCCAATGATTAGGAATGGAAAAAAGTGGGCTATGATGGAGACGAGGAATTGGAGCATCTTACATACAGGATGATCTGCAGGAAATGATCCCTGGGGGAGTAAGGAGCGAAAAAGCTCATACGAACATACGGCGAGAAATGTGTTCCAATGCAAGTGCACCTACTTGAAGGTGGAGATAAGATCTTAGACAGTGAAAGTATCATTGAAAGCACACATGAGAACACTTAAGAATATTCTATACATACAAGTGCTTTAGTGGCACGGTTGCAGCTAATGGTCGGTACCAGATCAGCCTCAACGTATACCCAATGCCAATTTTCAGCCAATCTAACTGTAAATATGTTAGTGGTTATGAAGCTTATTGGCAGATTAAAACTGTGTGCCGGAACTTGGGACCATTGCCGTTCGCGGGCAAGTTCTGTGAGGACGAGGCGTGAGTCGTGTTCAGGTAACTCTGATGGTAGAGCACTTGTCTGCGAAAGTCCCGACTTCGGGTCTCGCCCCGGCACACAGTTTTAATCTGCCAGGAAGCTTCATATCAGCGCACACTCCGCTGCAGAGTGAAAATCTGATTAAGTTAGTTGTTAGTCCGGATTATTTTAGTGTGTTCGTAAGTGTGATAGATGAGGCAAAAAGATGAAATGTTTTGTGTTGGATAATATCTGGGATGGTGATCAGAGTCGTGGCGTCATGGTTTCACAACTTTTCGACGTGTTTCTGCTTGTGTTGAGGCAATTTCGCCTGAAGATGACGAGTAGGAAATTCATCGAAACGTTGCGAATACACGACGTCAGGACTCGGCTGATAACCGTAGAAAATTTCATCATTGAAATTCGCGGAGATAGAGGACATTCCCATGTTGCGTGGTATTCTAAAATGAAGCGCATGCGCTAACATAAAGAGGGAAAGAGAACGCTGGCAACATGCCGTTCGTTGTGAAGACGCCTGTGAAAGGCCAGGTGGGGTCGTACAGTCCACGATCGACAGCGGTAAATGAATCACCGGAGCGCAGGCATAGCCGTTTAATTGGGCGGTCCGGACGGGCAGGAAACGGACGTTTTATAATTTTAAACGACGCGCCGGACGGCCGAGTTATTGCCCGGCAATTACCCGAGGTAACGACCAGGTGTCGCCAGAGCAGCCTACCAGGAAGACCTGCCTAGCATTGCGATAGGCGCCAAGAGCGGCGGGCGGTCAGAAAATTCGAGGCTCGGTTGCGGTCTGGCGACTTCAGTGGTGGACTGCGGAGTACTAAATAAAATTCGGCAAGATGTAGGGGTAAAACACAAGCGGCTAAAAGTTATCTACAATTTGTACAGAACATAACTGCAGTTATACGACACTCGCTGAATACGGAAGACAAGCAGTGCTTGACAAGGGAGTGAACCGGAGTTGTAGCCTATCCTCGATTGTTGTTAACTGTGTACATTGAGCAATCAGTATAGGTAGACAAGAACGGAATTAAAATTCACAGTAAAGAAATAAAAACTTGGCGGTTTGGTGATGAAACTGTATCTTCGTCAGAGTTGGCAAACGACTTGGAAGAGCAGTTGAACGGACTGGAAAGTCACTTTAAAAAAAGGTTAAAAGGTGCATATCAACAGTAGTAAAACAAGGTGAAGTGATAAAGAGACCAGGAAACGAGACACTAAAAGTAGGCGATGACTTTCGCTATTCGGATACTAAAATGGCGATGGCCACAGTAGAAATGATGTAAAATTCATATATTTATTTACTTTTAAGAAGAGAAAGGCCAATGATCTCTCGATTGCAGGTGCACATCAGGCTAAAACTGTCACGGGAATAGGCGATATCCCGCGAGTAATGAGGATAAGCAGAGTGTGTGTACGTTGAGTATTTGGGTCTGACGAGAGGGTTGCAGTTGCGATGACCACTCTGTCCGGCTGGCTCAGTGGTCAGAGCATCTGCATAGTAAGTGGGAGACCTGAGTTCGAATCCCGGTTCGGCATAAACTTTCAGATTTCCTCATTGATTTTAATTAATGCCTACTCGCAGCCAACGTCTGTAATTCCTTTGTCTAGTAAGAAAAGGATTTTTGCATACGATAAATTTGTTAATATCGTGTGTAAATACAACTGTTATAAAATCTTTCATGAAGATATTTGTTTACAGGATAGTCTTGCACGGGAGTGCAACGTGGTCCCTAAGCTGTTACACAATAAGAGATTAGGTTCGTTTCAATGTGGTTCGACAGAAGTGATGAAATTAGATGCGTAGATCGAAGAACTGATGAGGTACTCGCTCGTGGGGAAGAAACTGTGGCCTTCAAGAGGGTATCGGTTCATTGGATACTTCCTGGTGCATCAAGGAGCCGTGAATTTCTTAAAAGACGGACGTGTGGGGCTAGAAAGGCACTATGGACATTGGATTAGGATACCAGAATCCAAGACTGCAAGAGGAACTGATACTGATGCAGTTGACAATGTCTACAATAAACAATGTTAGAAGAGAAAGATGTCAGGGAGAGATGTTATTTAAAATAACTAATTGTTTATGGCGATTCTTCATGCCCTGTTATAATAAAGAAATTAACCAGCACCAGCTTGGTCTGCATTTTTTAAATAAAGCACAGTGAGTTTCAATGTTTATCCTGAGTACTCTGAGAATATATTTGTTTTAAAGGTAGGTGTGTGTGTGTGTGTGTGTGTGTGTGTGTGTGTGTGTGTGTGTTTTCTCTTTTTCTGTGCCGCAGTCGTCATTCAGGTCTGCTGTGACAAAAATGGTGTAGTGCTGCTACCGTCAACAGAAGTGCAGTCAGTTACGGTGGTGGAAACTGGAGCACACTAACGGCAAAAGCTGCATTGTAAGAAGATGGGGCACAGAATCCGGAACACAGTGTTACTAAGAAAGTCAGGCAGCTGGAACTGTTCATGGTTTACGACTTTTTGTTCTGATAGAAGTTACAGGTGAAGCTTAAGTATTGCGAAAAAGATACTTGTCCCTGCTTGTTTACTAAAAGAGGTCGTTTTGTGTACCTATTCGCCTTTCACTATGTGTGCGCCATCTCGGTGGTGCTTCAGCAAGCCCCTGTCAAACGGGAGAGTCTGGAGGCGGCCCACTCACCTGCTAGTGCACGCCGCCCCACGCCGCCTCGCCCCACCGCTCCTAGTTGTTGTCGCCGCCTCCACCCGCCGCCCCCGCCTGTTGCTGCTGCTGTTGCTGCTGCTGAGCCGCCGCCGCCGCAGCCGCCGCCGCTGCCGCCTTCTGCGCCTGCGCCTGCTTCTCTTGCTCGTTCAGCTCCTTGATGGCCTGTATCTCCTTTTTGAGCTTCATGCGCCTGTTTTGGAACCAGATCTTGATCTGGCGCTCCGTCAGACAGAGCGCGTGCGCCATCTCGATGCGCCTCCGCCGCGTCAGGTAGTGGTTCGTGTGGAACTCCTTCTCCAGTTCCAGCGTCTGGTAGCGTGTGTATGTCTGCCGGCCTCTTCGGCGCAACCCGTTGGCGCCTGTGAACACAGAAACGTACGTAGGAATTAGCGGGTGAATTTGGAGCTCCTCGCTTGATCGTGCGTCGAAGTCTCCAACTACACACGACGTACGAACAGAAACTGCTTTGCTTAGACATTTCTTAACCAAGAAGTTGGCTAACCTAATGGGCCTTCATTAAATATGACCATTAAATACTAACTGCTCTGGCGTACATGATCATGCACTCACGCTAAGCTAATGAGAACTGGGCATCGCGACCTCTGCATAGGGAAATCTCTCTATTTTCTTTATGTAGCATGGTTTCTTTATGAGAAATTTTTAATGACTGCTCTATAAGAAAGTAACTATTGCTTAAACAAGGAAAGATACGTTAAGGAAACAGAAATACGGAGGTACTGCCTGTTTTGATAACACAGAAATTTATTGACCACAAAACGTATAAACAACGGACTTCTCTTGACAGTAAAGTTTTTAACAATGAAAAGCACTGAAAAATAAGTTAACATAAAGATGTCTAAGAAGATAATTTCGCTTAAACAGGAGCACTATATTATATGTATACATTTAATGTGGAGTAAATTTTAATACCAGAGAGAAGTTACTTCCTAAGAGCGTTATCACTGTATTTTGCTATTGTGCATCTAAAATAACACTAAAATTACAAATAGTAGCGTTCATGAGAAGGTAAGTAATTAACATAGAGTATTTTACACTTGTTGGGATGAAAAACTAAAAGTAAACCTGTATTAGTTTTTTACCTTCTTTATTTCATCATCGACGCACACAGTACGGTTATTTCATAGGACAATTTCCTTTTACAGAAGTTTATTTGGCATAATAAATAGGTCAATTATGTCACGTTACTGGAAAAATACAGCAATCATGTGTATGATGTAACAGCACGTGTTGGTTCTCACTTTTTTCCGACGCATTCATCGTCGTTGCGGTCAGTGTCCATCAACTACTTCTATAAGTATTTAGAAATAACTGTGTATCCTCAGGTTATTTGCAAATGACTTGCTACAGAAGTGTCGGCTCTGATCAGTGTTAATTTGGGTGAAACTATTTTGGGCACTAGGCCTTGCAAGTTTGTCACAGTAATACCAATAATAAACAAAACTGGCGCTTTGAGCGTCTAAGCAGCTTGCATTTTGAGGGAGGCGAAACTGCCACAAAATGCAGTGTCATCGCCCTGAAGATAACAGCTGCAAAGATGGTAAAAACGCTGTTTTTAGTCGTGGTTGAATGAAGGCGACATTTTTCTACTTACGCTGTAATTTTTGTTAAAGCCTGTCCGTGAATATATAAATAGTTCTGGCGTAAATCAACTACTTTCCAGGGTTTACCGTAAGCAAAGTCCATCAGTCGGAAAAAGGCAGCGAAAGGCATTCTCTGAGCAACCGTTCGTGGTAGTTTATCAGTTAGAGTAAAAATGTTTCTCTTTGAGATGATTTATAAACAGTTACATTTTCATTGCAATTAGCCATCGCAATCGGTAGTACAGTCTGATTTCGTTATTTTCATGCCTATGGCGCCTTGCTCTGGGTAAACATAGTAAAATGGTTTTTTTTTAAGCAGATACTAGTTGTCCTATTAAATTCTACAGCTTAAACTGAAAAATGTCTCCTTCATTCAACTACAAACCAAATCGACGTTTCTACCGTCCTTGCAGCTGTCAGGTTCAGGTTCTAACCACTGCAGTTTTGTGACCGTTTAGTCACCTAGAAGAGGACCGCTACAAAGACGGTAGCAACGTCAGTTTTGTTTACGGGTTGTTTTTATCTTTCTTTCAACCATACATAGAACAGACGTTTCTGCTGTCTCTGCAGCTATGATCTTCAGCTTTAAATGGTACAAATTTTGTAGCAATTTAACGGTCCTGAAGAGACGGATACAAAGATGGTCGAAACGTCGGTTCTGCTTACGGTTGTTTTTGGTGTTAGAAGATGAGACGGCCTAGCACCCAAAGTGATGTAATTAAGAAAGACGATTTGAGCTCCTCTGCTGACGACACTCGCTCAGTATAAATTGTAATTTTGCGGCATTCTTTCTGTAGCGCGTTTGAGACGAGTACACGCTATGTAGACGGGTGGAAGAAATCTTATAGAGGTCTCGTCGCAGCCGGCGCGTATACTGCGTGCAGTAAGCTACGGCGGGCCTTGACAAGGCCGTAAGATAAGCTGCCAGCACTGGCGTGCGCGCTTACGCACTCGCACAGTGGGGTGTGGAGTTTACGACGCGGCGGCGGCAGCGGCGGGCACGCGTCGTGTCTGGCGCCTATTTGCCGGCGAGCAGCGGCCGGCCGGCTGGAGGAATTATGTGAAGGATTCCGGAGCGGGGCTCTACGTCATCTGGATGGCCGGCGTGGAACAGCAGCTGCCCGGGTAGAACAAGGGAGGCAGTTACTCGGTATACGACTGCACGTCTCTGGAGCGGCAACGAGTCCACCCGTAATGAGTTATGTGAGATACCGTTCTTAGTGCTCTCCGCTTCGTAATGATTCTCATCCTCAGCGAAGGGACACACCTTCCATCGCGTCGTCTCGTTTAGTTAGACGTGGGTTGAGACAGTATTCACTCGTATCTCGATGATCTTTTCTTAGGAGTGGATATGTTTGTCGACTCTTTTAGGAATGTACGGTCTCTGAAATTTGAACGGTAAACAACACTGTGATGCAGAACGCCTCTCTTGTAGCGTGTGCCACTGCAGTTGATGAGCATAACCGTGGCATTTTCACACTTACTAAATGAACCTATAACGTGCTGCCCTTCTTTGGATCTTATCTATTACCCCCGCCAGTCCTGCGGGATACCGATTCCATACCAACGAGCAATGTTGGTCGAATAAGGCTTTTATGAGCCACCTCCTTTGAGGGCGAACTACACCTTCCGAGGAATCTTCCAATGAATCTCTGGTCTGTTATCTGCCTTATCTGCGATTAGTTTCATGTGATCGTTCCACTTTAAATCGCTCCTTGCGCTTAGCTACAAATATTTATGGTGCCGGCGGAGGTTCGAGTCCTCCCTCGGTAATGGGTGTGTGTGTTTGTCCTCAGGGTAATTTAGGTTCAAAAAATGGCTCTGAGCACTATGGGACTAAACTGCTGAGGTCATTAGTCCCCTAGAACTTAGAACTAGTTAAACCCAACTAACCTATGGACATCACAAACATCCATGCCCGAGGCAGGATTCGAACCTGCGACCGTAGCGGTCTTGCAGTTCCAGACTGCAGCGCCTTTAACCGCACGGCCACTTCGGCCGGCGATAATTTAGGTTAAATAGTGTGTAAGCTTAGGGACTGATGACCTTAGCAGTTAAGTCCCATAAGATTTCACACACATTTTGAACAAATATTTAATACATGTGAGTGGTCATTGTTCGGCAGTCGTTTAATCATACAATGGCGGGTCATTCGGCCTTATTATATGCATTTGGTTCCATTTGTTTTTATTCTGGGGGTTAATCACCAACCAGCACCAAGCGAAGATTGTCTGAGGCCTTCCAGCATTCGCCACAAAATTCTGGAGTCGTGACTTTTCTGTATACAGCAGCGTCGTTCGAGAAACACTCGTGGTACTTCCGATGTTACCACCGGGTCACATACTTATTTGGAAATAGTGTAGAAAGCTTTGTTGCGACGTGCATATGTTGGTAAATATTTCCCTCTACAAGAAAGTACAAAACGTAGTGTTAAGATGGGTTAACATGTACGCTATATTTCAAAGAAAGGTGACTGCCACCATTCAAACAACACGCTGAGGCTCTTGTCCATCCAGTAGATGAGGTTGCTTGTGAGGGAAGGCATCATTAAGCACTCCGTCATCAGGCCACAAGTGGCCTATCGGGACCATCCGACCGCCGTGTCATCCTCAGCTGAGGATGCGGATAGGAGGGGCGTGTGGTCAGCACACCGCTCTCCCCGTCGTTACGATGGTTTTCTTCGACGGGAGCCGCTACTATTCGGTTGAGTAGCTCCTCAATTGGCATCACGAGCCTAAGTGCACCCCGAAAAATGGCAACAGCACATGGCGGCCCGGATGGTCACCTATCCGAGTGCCGGCCACGCCCGACAGCGCTTAACATCGGTGATCTGACAGGAAAGGAATCATTAGTCATTATATGTATGTATCTCCATTGCAAAAACATTTTGTGTTATACATATTTTTAGTCGTTTTTCAAAGTGGGCAAGATCGGTTGTTGTAGAATTGGACTGTGAGTGGGAACAGTGGCTCTCAGTTAAGAGTATTTGGGAGAGGGTTATAAGTACCGACATTTCACGACTATCGACGGGAAACCACTCGAAAAACTTCGTAGGAAGTGGGGGATTGGAAACATTGTTAATTTATTTGTGCGGAAATTTTATTCATTGATATGCATAAGAGTGATTATGTTTGTATATGTGGTGGTTGCATGTGTGTATGTTGTATTTCTGTGAACACGCCAGTCGAGACAGGGAGTGAAATAGTTTAGCTGCTGGCTTGTGGCGAGTGTCGATGCGTGGCCAGAGCGATGGCTGCGTGATGGCTCGTCCCCCCAGCCAGCGTTTAGCCGAGAGCCACCGCTGCGTCCTAATGGGAGAGGCTTTGATTGGCCGCCGCACCCGGCCGGCCGACAGGTTCTGCCGGATGTTTGGAATTTCTCAGCAGCCGCTGCCTACAGCGTCGCTTCCATATCTCATCTCACCCGCCACAGCTGGCCCCCTACTCTTAATACCAGCCAGGTGATGACGGGACACAGTTCGCCTTACTATTCGCAGTCGGGTATCGTTGATGTTGCCACTTTTATAGTTCCCGGTAAATTCAGGAATAGCTGAGATCAAAATAATGTCGCAAATGTACTAATAATATATTTCAAGCAATTGGTACCCCCAGAGACAGTAAATATAAAAAAAGTCATGATCCAACTCCAAATGCTGCTGGTAAAAATTTCTCTATTGCACACGAAGGTTCGATCCGGGGACCATCGCCAGGTATCTTAAAATATTCACAACAGTTTACAAGGTCGTGTCAAATCAGACACCAAATAATACAAAATCCTGTATTTCAGAACAGTGACGAATCATGGCTTTTGTTATTCGGGGCTTTTGGTTTAGTACGAACTTACATGATGTTCTAATGATTTTTACGACGCCTGATGATCTATGGGCCGTGACTGGTTGTATGGTTCAAACGTCTCTGAGCACTATGGGACTCAACTGCTGAGGTCATTAGTCCCCTAGAACATAGAACTACTTAAACCTAACTAACCTAAGGACATCACACACATCCATGCCCGCGGCAGGATTCGAACCTGCGACCGTAGCGGTCGCGCGGTTCCAGACTGAAGCGCCTAGAACCGCTCGGCCACTGGTTTGTATGACAAAGGAACTTTTATCAGTAGCTCTTGGCGGTAAATCTTGATGCTAATAACAACACTACAAATACACTGATAGAAAAAAACCGCAAAATCAAAAAACTATTAATGTGGAGTAATTTATATAGGTAACATATTTAAGGGATTAATATGCAAGATCAAAAGTTAACTTAAGCGCGATATAAGCTATTGAAAATGTGAAATTTTGGTACATTAATAACCGGTGTTATCATCAGAACGTTGAATGCAAGCATGCAAACGTGCATCCATTGTGTTGTACAGGTGGCGGATGTCAATTTATGGGATGGAGTTCCATGCCTTTTGCACTTCGTCTGCCAACAGAGAAACGCTTAACGCTGTTTGTAAATAACACTTAACTTATTGTTCTACGATAACCCGTATGTGCTCGATTGGAGACAGATGTGGTGATTGAGCAGATGAAGGCAACACGTAGACACGCTGTAGAGCACGTTGGGCTACAGCAGCGATATGTGGGCAAGCGTTATCCTGTTGGAAAACACGCCCTGCAATGCTGTTCATGTATGTCGCGCAACAGGCCGAGTCACCAGGCTGACGTACAAATCTGCAGTCATGGTGCGTGGGACAGCCACAAAATGGCTCTGAGCACTAAGAACTACTTAAACCTAACTAACCTAAGGACAGCACACAACACCCAGCTATCACGAGGCAGAGAAAATCCCTGACCCCGCCGGGAATCGAACCCGGGAACCCGGGCGTGGGAAGCGAGAACGCTACCGCACGACCACGAGATGCGGGCTGGGACAGCCACGAGATGGCTCCTGCTGTCGTACGAAATCGCACCCCAGACCATAACTCGAAGTGTAGATCCAGTGCGTCCAGGACACACAGATTGGTTGCAGGCCCTCTACTGGCCCGCTTTTAACGAACACACAGCCATCACTGGCATCAACGCCGAACCGGCTTTCGTCGCAAAAAACAAACCTCCAACCTGCCCTCCAATGAGCTCTCCCTTGACACCACTCAAGTCCCAAATGACGGTGGTTTGGGGTCAGTGGAATGCACGCTTCAGGGTATTTGAGTCGGTGCTGTCCTTGAAGTGTAACATTTCTGTGTCATTGTGGCCCTAACTGCTGCTCAGATTGCTGCTGTAGGGTCAGTGCGATGCTTCAGAGCCGTACGCCGAACACGATGGTCTTCTCTCTCGGTACTGTCATGTGCCGGTCCGGAGCCAGGTCTTCTTGTGACCTTATATTCTGATGACCACAGCTGCCAGCAGTCATGTACAATGGCTTCATTCCTGCGAGGTCTTTCCGCAATGTCGCAGAACAAGATGCAGCTTCTCGCAGCCCTATTGCACGACCTCATACAAACTCAGTGAGGTGTTGATAATAGCGTGTTTGTCGCCTTAAGGGCATACTTGGCTAACACCACCTCATCACAATCACAAAGCTAACTCAAGCTCACTAACATTAAAGAAGCAAATATCATTTGCATTCTCTTACTAGATCCGCTCTTATGCGACTGGCGAGAAATTTCAATAGACGCCTCTTTGCTGTTGCGATTAGTTTTGTGTCAGAGCATATTGGAGGAAATGTGATTGGTGTACGGTGACTATGTCGAAAAGTAAAGGTATCGCTGCCATACTGCTGAGAATCCAGTGGAGCAAAGTCCGCTCCAAGCGCGCTCCTGTGTCCTTAAGAGTGGCGCGGAACGTTACGATGTTTCCCGCTGCAGGTGAGTCCGCGGACAAGCGGACCGCGACCCGGGAACCCGCACAGTAGCCGCGCTGGCTGCTGCGCCGTCCGAGGTCTTGTTCGCGTTGCCGGAGTCCCGGGATCGTAAACCAGCGCCGGCGGAGCAGCCCGGTGCGCGGTACACGGCCGACGGCGCTCCGGTATTCCATTAGGGGCGGCGTACACAGATGCCGACTCGATAGTCCCGCCGTTTCAGGTGGGCGCTACGAGTTAATCAGCCCGCGCTCTCCAGCGTCCTCACAAGTGGACTCGCTTTCGGGAGGACGTCTGTTCAAATCCGCGTCTAGCCATCGAAATTTTTCGCAGTTTACCTTAATAGCTTAAGGGGAAGACATAAAAAGTTGTATTTGAAATTGACGGCGTAGATTTGTTTCGCCATCCTTCCCCAATGCAAACTTGTACTCCGTCTCTAATGACCTGGTCGTCGACGTGACGTTAAATACTACCCTTGTGTTCCGTTATTTTCTGCTCTGAGCTGGCTGGAAGTCCATAGGAGACCCTCTTCTGACGCCATTTTATTCCTCGGTGGATAAATGTTTCTCAAATTTTTTCCCTGTCACATTTATTTGCAAACTCGAACTTTCATCTGCCGTATTAGTAGGTTATGTCGTAATTTCGAGTGTAGTTGGCCAAATTATGTCATAGAGAAACATCGAAGCTCATGTTCATGTCTCTGCTAGTAGCTATCGTGCTTCCGTTAGATTTGTCTTTTCGCCATCAGTCTTTTGATTGGTTTGAAGCGGTCACCGCAAGAATTTGTCGTCTGTCCCAACCTCTACATTACAGAGTGGAGCTTGCGCACAACATCGTCAATTATTTGTTCGATGTATTCCAGTCTCTGCATAAAATACTGTCGGTGTTCAGACAGAGTCAGATCTGAGATAAAACTCGAGCTTTCGAAGATTATTACAATGGCCAGGAGATGACTGTTACACGTCCTGCCGAGGAAAATGGTGATAATCTTCGAAAGCTCAATATTAACTCCGAGAGATGTTATACAGGGATGTGGCCCTAAGGAATTTAGATTTCGTATTGTGAACTGTCTTCTCCTAAAATGGGAGTTATTCCTTGATAACACATTTCCCATCATTCTGTCCCTTTTCCTTGACGATGTTATTCGCACGTTCCTCTCCTTAACGGTACTGCGGGGACCCTCGTCATACCTTATCCACCTAATTTCGGCGGTCTTTCTGTAGCTCCACATCTCAATCGCATTCTTTCCCTTTTTTTCTCACAGACCATGTTTCCCTTCCGCAGTGTGCTCCAGACGTACATTCTTAGAAATTTGTTAATTTAAGGCCTACATAGGATAACGGTTGACTTCTTTCAGACTGGAATGCCGTCCTTAACGCTAGTCTGTTTATAATGTCCACCTAGCTTCATCCATCACGTATTACCTTGGTTGTAAGGTAGGACAATACCTTTACATCGTCTTCCTCGATGTCCCCTGTTCTGCCATTCACCGTTAATCTCATTTCTGCTGCTCTTCACATTTCGATATTTATTCACTTTATTCTCGATCCATACTCTGTACTCGTAGTGTCCATTCCATTCAACAGGTCCCAGTGCTTTTCGTGGGTTAACTGAGGGTAGCAGTATCGTCGGTGAATCTTATACAGGATGGCTGAAATTTACCTTTCTCCCATCGAGAGTCCCTTCCGTGGATCACTAAGGGTAGATGTTTCTTTGATGACAGACTCACAATAGGTAGAAGCATGGGATAAAATTTTTTGTTGCATCAGACACGATCGTCGTCTACTCTACGTGGCTGTGTGGTAACAGCAGTTTGGTCGTAATCCAGGTATTTCACATCGTCAAAGAAGCTGCCTCATCAGAATGTGCAACAATGGTAACTGGTAATACACAATATTTTCAAATTTTCGTTTTTAACATACGAGAAGCTTTATTTTGAAAACACTATTCGGTTTACCAAATGCATACGAGACATTCCTCTCTTGCCTTAATTTTTTTTCCTGGCAATAAAGCGATGATTTTAAACTGCTCTAAATACAAAAACTCAGCGACAAGTTCTACATAAAAACTGTCAGTTGCTTGCTCTTCCACATGTTGGTTATTCATTATTTTAGTCCTATTGTAAAGAATTTTTATGCTTAAGGACTAAAAATTAGCTTTCTCGAATATTATGCCGTAAGAGGTGTTTCTGTCAACACTCGACCTCTCTGGCTAGACCGAGAATGGCAAGTTCTTCGAGGAGCACACTATTCCGAAAACTATACCGGTGACCTTGAAATCGTACAGGTCGCGCGGGGTAGCAGTGCGGTCTTAGGTGTCTTGTCACGGTCCCTGAGGCTCCCCTCGTCGGAGGTTCGTCCTCCCTCGGGTGTGTATGCGCGTGCGCGCTTGTGTGTGTGTGTGTGTGTGTGTGTGTGTGTGTGTGTGTGTGTGTGTGTGTGTGTCATCCTTAGCGTAAGTTGGTGTGTTAGCTTAGGGACTGATGACCTCAGCAGTTTGGTCCCGTAAGACCTTACCACAAATTTCCAAATCATACGCAATGAAGGACCATTCAGCATGGTGACGGATGTTGGTTCTACTGTGTAACGGATCAGGGAATCGTAAAATAAAAGTAACAAGTTATTGGTGCTTTGTGTTTTTGAGTCTATTCTCTTCCGAATATTTTTGCTCCTTCCTCGCTCGGCAACAAAATGATCTCTTTGTAATGTTCATTTCTATAAAAAGTTTCCTATTGTGTTTACGAACGAGTTTAGTGAGTGTCAGGGAGTCGTGCCTCGCGCCGCGGTATGCGGCATCTACAGCTGGGAGCAACGGGCAGACATGATGTTGGGGTCGCACGCCATTTGCGGGGCGCGGGAACGCTATTGGCCGCACGGGGAGAACCGTGCGGCGGAGCGTGCAGCGACGAGGAAGAACGGAAGGAAGGAATAAAGGAGCGACCGAAGAGGAAGAGGAAGCGATAGGCCGCCGACGGAGGTTCGGCCATGTTGAGGCGGAGGGACGGCCGGCCGGGTCGAGATCAGCTCCTCAAGGACGACCGGTGTACCTCAGAGAGAGAGAGAGAGAGAGAGAGAGAGAGATCTCTCAGAGTCCGGACGGCCACACCCTGGACCCACGGGTTCGAAAGAGTAGACCGATCCGAGCGGAACGGCGCGTCACACGAGGAGCTGGGTTCTCTGGCTACTCTCGCCATTGACTGACTTCAGTTGAATCGTTGGATGGTCAGATCACGGGCTGGCGACTGGAATGGGGTGACCGTGATAGGGGCCTGAGAGTTCATGCGTCATTCCCCTTATTTCGCTACACACCGTGATGATTTGCGGGCCTGCCGCGGTGGCCGAGCGGTTCTAGGCGCTTCAGCCCGGAACCGCGCGACTGCTATAGTCGCAGGTTCGAATCCTGCCTCGGGTATGGATGTGTGTGATGTCCTTAGGTTAGTTAGGACTGATAACCTCAGATGTTAAGTCCCACAGTGCTCAGAGCCATTTGAACCATTTTTGATGGCTTTCGGAGTATCGATGTAGGTGGAGGTGTCAACATCAGGGAACGGTTAGAAGTGAGACCTAAGGACCCTAGCAGACACATGGTCTACTTTGTGAATGGACATGGTCGACGCATTTACATCGAATGTACCTCAGTGGGGAGAAACGTTCCCCAAAGCACGCCAGAATACACTGCACATTTTTCGCACATGTCAGACGACTATAAGAGACATACGACCAGCTATACAAGGCGATTACAGCATGTTAAGAAGTCGACAATGCGGGGCACCATCTCAAAGGCCCTGCACCTTCAGTACTTCAAAGAACGACATAGTGGACTTGACATGAGATAACGAACAATCAATATGTCAGACAGCTCAGAGGAAGATGGCGAAACTGACCCAAGTAATAGAAATAATGCTGATGAGTGCTTTGACCAAATCATCTGGTACATAAGCGCTGACAGGTTGTTGTACCTATGGTCACGTAAGACATGTACAGAACATAAACGAAAAGGCTCGAAGTCCACTTCATAGGTTTTCGTTGCGGGAATCTACAATTGATCTCTGTTCTTTCCTATCGTCTTTAAACTTCTTTCACTTTCAGATGCTAACATTCTTATTCAAAATCTTAAACATAGCTGAGAAACAGCAAGTCCGTAAGTCTGAAGAGATTAAAAAATATCAGCCAACCAGTTACAAAACAAAGGTTTATTAGCCCTTGCCGTAAGTTTAGGTATTTCTAAAAATACCTTCTTCAGAAGGAGTGGGCCTTCTTGCATCACATGATGGTACATTAGATTAGCCAAAGCCGAGCGGCGTTTGTCATATATAAAACTGGCTACGGCGTAAATTCAAGCGCCACCACGCCAGTCTGGAATGATAGAGAAGAGAGGGCTGTCAGAAGACGTCAGCTAATCGCAATCTGACCAACCCCTTTCCAGGACGACAACGCGACAGCAGCGGCTCCTGAAGAAAGAGGACATAAAGCCGCGATGACTGGTAACGGCCCAGTTACTTCGCTTGTACGCCCTATGTAGCATAGACTTGGAACAGTTTATACTGAAGAAGATAGTTTATTTCGTACGTCGCCCTTTGCTTGCAGCACATTTGTGTAACTGCAAAAGTTGAGTATTGTATCTACCCTTTTTGTAATAAAACCCATTAATACGACTGGTTTGATTGTGTGTCTAGCGAGCCGAGTATTCAGGCTTACTAGACACCACAAAATTGACAAAATAATTATCCCAAGCCATGGCTTTAGATAGCACCCAGATGACATTTAGCGCACTTCAGAATGAATGCTCATTAGAAAATGCCCCGTGTAGAGCTCTTGTCAGCGTAAAATTGTCACAGGAGCCACAAGATAAAATATTTGGACCAATTATGCGTACATCCTGCTACAAGCTAATAATAATTATTGTTGTGTTACTTTTATGTATGACAATAACCACTTCAGCTAATCTAATGAACTATCATGTGGTGTAACAGCGCCCACGCCTTCCCAAGAAGGTATTTTTAGAAATACCGAAACCTAGGTCAAGGGCTTATAAACCTTTGTTGTGCAATTGGTTAGCTGACGTCTTTATTCTTATTCAACATTCTCCATTTCCGTTAGTTTAATTTTTCTTTGTAGCTCATTGCTATTACCTCGGCTCTTTATTGCGGAAAACGATATTTGCTGGTAGTAAGAAACAATCTATGGTATCGCAGAAAAAAACTCTCCGACCTGTTTTTAAAATACTAGACGACAGGTCTCTAAATAAGTGACAAATGAAATTAAATGAACATACACGTCGTGGGCCTGGAATCTTAATGGCTGGAGTAGAATTGTCTTCAGTGGAGAGTACCGTATTCAACTAAGTCCCGATGACAAGCGAAATCCGTCATTGTCGCTCGCCACACGGTCCGACAACCAGTGACTGTGGTCTGGGGTGGCGTTTCTTTTCATAACTGGACCACTTCGGTTCTCATCCGCGACACACTTCCAGCACAACAGTACGTCGACAATATGCTACACCCTACTTTGCTGCCCTTCAAGGCAAGCCACCCAGGGCTTACATTTCAGTAAGATAACGCCCGTTGACACATGGTGAGAGTTTGTCATGTTCTTCTTCTTCGTGCTTGGCACATCCTACCTCGGCCAACAAGATCGCCGGATCGACCTCAATTGAGAAAGTTTGGAGCATTATGGGAAGAGGCTTCCACAGAGCTCAGGGTTTTGATGATCTGACTCGCCAATTGGACAGAATTTGGAACAGTATCCTAAGGAGGGCATTCAACAACTGTATCAATCAACGCCAAACCGAATAACTGCTTGCACAAGGGCCAGAGCTGGACCAATGTTTTGTTGACTTAATCTATGAAGGTCTTCCTCTTGAATAAATCATCCACTTTTTCTAAAACTGTGTTGATATTAACATGCGCATCTTACCTACCGATTTCCGTTCCATTCGGGTAATTCCTTCGTGGAGCGTCGTCTTCCTTGTGTTGGTGTATTTGAGCCCAGTGTCCTTCATTTACCCTCTCAACCAACGTTTCATATTGTTTCCAGCTAGTTACTTAACAAAATAAATATTCAACATTCACCGATACTGATTCATTTGCGTGGCAGTTTAACAAAAATGGTTCAAATGGCTCTGAGCACTATGGGACTCAACTGCTGAGGTCATTAGTCCCCTAGAACTTAGAACTAGTTAAACCTAACTAACCTAAGGACATCACAAACATCCATGCCCGAGGCAGGATTCGGACCTGCGACCGTAGCGGTCTTGCGGTTCCAGACTGCAGCGCCTTTAACCGCACGGCCACTTCGGCCGGCGCAGTTTAACAAAGCAGAACTTTCATTATCTTACAAAGTGGTGTATTAAAAACTGCAAATTGAGGCAAAAATCTCTGTAATGACTTCCGAATGGAGGCCACAGTATTTACATCTGCAAACTGCGTCGTACCAAAAATGAGACTCAAAAGTGGCAGATTACACGGAAAAGAAATGCCTGAACGAACTCGGAAGGATGCACCAGGATCTCTCTGACGAGAAAATAACAGCCTTTCAAGTATTAAGGTCGCTAACTGGTAGTTAGGAGAATCCGAAAGCTGCGGATGCTCCCGGGGGCGACCAGGTTAATTCGTCAAACAGCCGGGTTGTACGTAGAAACGAGATGGGAGCCGTGATAGCGCCGTCTTAAATGCGTCCGTAATAAGAGCACTGGTTCCCTACGCTGAAAAACTCGTGGGAGAGCTGATGTATCGGCTCAGGTAGCCAAATGTGATTAATGCACGCCAACAATTTCCCTCCGCAGATATCAGGAAGCACCTGCTTCGGCAACGGAGTGAAAGGAAGTGGAAGAGACGAGCGGATGAGTTAAAAAAAAGGGGGGGGGGGGGAAGAAAATAGTAATCACAGCTTGCAAAGGCGAAATTGCCGAACGAGGTTTCCGCCCACGGCGAACATCTGTTGGATGTAGAGAGATGATGCACGATGATAAGGCTAAGTTATAAACGCTTGTCCGGTAATCTGCCTCATGTTTTCCTAAATTACTGGGCACTGAAGAGAAAATACCGTACGGAGAGCTATTTAGCAGATTACGGGAATCAGTTTTGCGATCCTGTCACGGTCGCCTTTTTCTAGCGCACAGCTTCGACAGCGTTGTTTAACCGAGCGAGGTGGCGCAGTGGTTAGCACACGGGACTCGCATTCGGGAGGACGACGGTTCAATCCCGTCTCCGGCCATCCTGATTTAGGTTTTCCGTGATTTCCCTAAATCGCTTCAGGCAAATGCCGGGATGGTTCCTCTGAAAGGGCACGGCCGATTTCCTTCCCTCACCCGAGCTTGCGCTCCGTCTCTAATGACCTCGTTGTCGACGGGACGTTAAACACTAATCTCCTCCTCCTCCTCCTCCTCCCACAGCGTTGTTTCAACACCTACCTATAATGGTTTCGGACAATTTTGATATCGAAAGCAGCTAACATCTTCCTAGGGCCGGCTTTTCGTCCAACAATTCGTCACTCATGACTCGACGCGGTGAGATACCGTCATACGATCTGTAGGAAAAGGAGTGGTGTCCCGTCGTGCATAAGCCACTGTCTTCTCTCTGCAAGGGTAATGTTCTTAAGCGGCGCTGGTAATTCATTGCGCAGAAACCTGTTTGGTACAGTATGTGGTCCTGTCGTTCTGTCACTAACAATTTGCTGCCCATAAACTGATACTGAAGCGATCCCGATGCCTCATATCCATGATTGCTTTGCATCTGCCCACAAGTACATTGATCGTCACGAGAAGACGGCCCATATCTCAATACTTACTGGTTTCCAGACATACAACTACTGAATTTTTTTTTGCTTATTTGGACCAATAATACCTCCTGTAGGAGTAAGAGACACTTTTGCCGACGACACAGTGCTTTTAGCTGGCACTGAAGACGAGCTTGCCGACATGGTAAGGTTAGTAAACGACGTAGGTCCATCACATAGCTTAGACTACAATCTCAGTAAGTCAAATCTCATCATAATAGAGGAGCGCACGTACAACTCACGAGTTAATTATGGGAACTGGGAATCGCGCTGTCTTTCTTCACCTTGGATCAACCATCTGCGACAGGGGAAGCCGTGAAGATGAGATACGAACATGGATGATGTTAAACCGAGTGACAATGAAGAAACGCAACAAGATCTGTCAGAACAGAGCGATAATGAACAGTACAAAGATCAGATTTGTTGAAACATTCATGTTTTCTGTCTTCTTTTACGATTGAGGAAGATGCACTTTAAGTTCACAGATAATCAGAACTCTGGTTTTGGCGCAAAATTCTGAGAATAAAATGAGTCGAAAGAAGTATGTGTCCATTATAAACGAAATCATTACATCCATTCATCTTTCATATCATGTGAATCAAAAAAATTGTACATTTATTTGGGCGTATTTTGATAAGACATAGCGACATGGAAGGAAAGGTCTTGAGTGCGAGATAGAGTGTATGAGTAGCGGACAGGTGAATAGAGCAAATCCGGAAGAAACGCGGAACAATGTAAGTTAATGCGGAAGGGTAAGAACAATAAAC
Organism: Schistocerca serialis cubense; assembly: GCF_023864345.2. NCBI lineage: Eukaryota > Metazoa > Arthropoda > Insecta > Orthoptera > Acrididae > Schistocerca > Schistocerca serialis. The sequence goes on along the minus strand of NC_064649.1, from coordinate 65,508,227 downwards.
CTGTAGTGACCTCAACACGGGCAGGTGGTTTATATATCTGGGCGTAACGATGTAAAGCGATATGAAATGGAAGAAATGTGGTAGGGAAGGTGAATGGTCGCCTTCGGTTTATTAGGAGACTTTTAGCAAAGCTGGTTCATATGTAAAGGAGACCGCATATAGGACGCTGGAGGGACCTATTCTTGAGTGCTGCTTGGGTGTTTGGGATGAGTACCAGGTCGGACTGAAGGAAGACATCGAAGCAATTCAGAGACGGGCTGGTAGACTTGTTACTGGTAGGTTCGAACAACACCTAAGTGTTACGGAGATGCTTCGGGAACTCAAACGGGAATCCCTTCAGAGAAGGTGATATTCTTTCGAGAAACTCTATTGAGGAAAATTTAGAGAACCGGAATTTGAAGCTGATTGCCAAACGATTCTTGGGTTGGGTTGTTTGAGGAAGGAGACTAGACATCGAGGTCACCAGTCACATCGGATTAGGGAAGGATGGGAAGGAAGTCGGCCGTGCCCTTTCAAAGGAACCATCCCGGCATTTGCCTGGAGTGATTTAGGGAAATCACGGAAAACCTAAATCAGGATTGCCGGACGCGGGATTGAACCGTCGTCCTCCCAAATGCGAGTCCAGTGTCTAACCACTGCGCCACCTCGCTCGGTGCCAAACGATTCTACTGCCGCCAACATGCATTTCACGTAAGTTAAGGTATTAAAGCTCATACGGAGGCGTATAGATAATTGCTTTTCCATCGCCTTTTTGCGAGTGCAACAGGAGAGGAAATCACAAATAGTGGTACAGAGTAGCATCCGCCGTACACCGTACGGTGACTTGCGGAGTAGATGTCCATTCCACTTGTTCAGAATACTCTAAGAGAAGCTGGTAGCAGTATGGGATGGAGACGCTATGTTTCTGGAGTCAGAATGGTATTTTATGAGTTCACCGACTTGTTATGATTGTCATGTCATCCAGAAACTGTTAACAAGAAATATGTGTATGCGTTACTGACAACAGTTGTGACTCATTAACAGAGTAGTCAAATGTAATGCATCTGGGCTGAGTCGTGTTGAGCGATTGTAAATGTAAGGTCCAAAGCTCCGTATCTTCGACAGCCGTATTTTTATCGCTGTAACACTATTTCCACGTTGCGCCTACTAGCTTGTTTTCGGATTCTGAAAGTATTGCTATCGTTGGGTTCGGAGTACCACACAAATGTGTGTGTGTAGCAAAGGAGGGCGTGGAGAAGAGCGGAGAGCCGGTGGGTGACGAAACAGGGAGTGTTGGGCTGCAGTTTGTTCACGCCGCTCTTCGCCGGCTCCCGCACCTCGGCGTGATTTTCGCAAGCGCGCCGAATGGAGATTAATATCTCACGACCGAGCGCTGGTCGGAAACAAGAAAAAGAGCTTCGGCGGGGGAGCGGCGGGGAAGGGAGGAGGAGGAGACATTAGCGGCGTAAGCAGGAGTGTGGCGCGGTGCGGCGTTGCGTGAGAAATGCGGCGCGGCTCGGGCCGCGGGAATCGCTTGGCTACGGTGGCGGATGGCGGCTGGAGGCTGTGCTTCGGACCCGATGGCATCCGGGAGAGGCGGCCTGTGCGCACCGCCGCGTAGCCGCCACCTGCACGTGGTCCGCAGGGGGAAAAAGGAACAGCCCGGCTCTGGAATCCTATTATCGCCTCGTGAAAGCGCCTCAAGTACCGCAAAAAAAAGTGGCGTTTAGCCGCGCCGTGTACACGTTACGGGCAAGCTGCCGACGTGAGTCAGGGACCTTGGGGAACATACGCGAGGTGACGACATACTATAGATGATAAATTATTACAGGTCTGATATTTTTTACAATTCTTTCTGGTGAAGTCAAACACGTAGCTGTTGAATGATGGTCCTTCTCCTTCTCTCAGTCCGAACAGGATTCGGAAGGCCCGACGGCACCGACCGACCGCCGTGTCATCCTCGTCCGGCAGGTGCCACTGGATGCGGGTATGGAGTGGCATGTGGTCAGCACACCGCTCTGCTAGCCGTTGTTAGTTGCCACGACCAGAGCAGCAACTAAACGATCAAGAAGCTACAGAACTGGCCTCAGAAGGACTGAGTGGACATCCGCTGGCCAGCAGCGCTCGGCAGATTGGACGGTCACCCACCCAAGTGCTGGCCAAGCCCGACAGCACAGTGATCTGACGGGTACCGATGTTACTACCACGTCCAAGGCCGTGAATGATAATCAGCTGTAACAAAACGGCGAATCTCTCGCCCAGTGCAAAGTCCCAAGGGACTGGAAAAATGCGCACGTGACTCCGCAGAATTACAGAACAATATTTTTAACATCGGTTTGCTGCAGAATCCCTGAACATACTGTCCGTTCGAATATAATAAATTTTCTTGAGGCTGAGAAGCTTATATCGACGAATTAACACGATTTTAGAAAGCATCGCTCGTCCGAAACTGAGCTTGCCATTTTCTCACGCGGTATACTGCGAATGATGAACCAAGGGGAACAGGCAGTTCTCTAGGTTTCTGAAGAGCGTCTGATGAGGTGCCCCATTGCAGATTGTTAACGAAGGTACGAGCATATCCAATAGGTTCCTAGATATGAGTGGCTCCAAGTAACAGAGTCCGGGTGATGTCTTCGACGGTGAGTGTTCGTCAGAGGCAACGGTATCATCAGGAATGGCCCAGGTATGTGTGACAAGACGGCTGCTATTTTCTATAGATACAAACGATCTGAGGGTGGGCAGCAATCTGAGGTGGTTTGATGATGATTCTCTGGTGTACAGGAAGGTTGAGTGAGTACAGGAGGATAGGTGACTTAGATCACACCAACTATAAATTTTGTTTAGGAAAATGTCAGTTAACGCCGATGAGGGAAAACAAGTTTGGTTTTGTGCACATCCGTCCACATTTTCGGTACCCAACGTGCGCACAATTTTCGGTAATTCAGGTGCTCGGTCACAATGCCATATAACATTGGGAAAGTCATCCCGCAAACAGGGAATCGTAAGGCGTCTGTTTTCTCTCACGTTATTGTCCACTCCCTGCACAAAACTTGCATTAACGACCGAAGGACGCCCACTCCGTTGTCCATCATGCACATTTGTGCGGCCATCTTTAAACGCTCTCACCCACTTTCATAGCATTCCATCACTCATAATGTTTTCTCCGTAAACTGCACAGATCTCACGCTGAATATCGATCGCTTTTAGGCCTTTAGCACTAAGAAATCTTATAACAGCCCGTACATCATTGTCGGTGGGACTCACGATTATTGGGGGCGTCTTAAAACACTCAGTACACAACGTAAACAAGGAAGAATCAGTCTGTACTGGCGTCAGTGCGTAGACTAAGGTACAGGCTTTCATGTAAAAATAAAATTGAGATACCTTAGCACGTCTCTTTATAAATTTCAAAACGGTTGTTACTGCAAAACACGCCTCGTATTTTACTTAATTTCTGGACATTGTTGCCGGCCGATGTGGCCGAGAGGTTCTAGGCACTACAGTCTGGAACCGCGCGACTCCTACGGTCGCAGGTTCGAATCCTGCCTCGGGCATGGATGTATGTGCTGTCCTTAGGTTAGTTAGGTTTAAGTAGTTCTAAGTTCTAGGTTATTGATGACCTCAGATGTTAAGTCCCATAGTGCTCAGAGCCATTTGAACCATTTTTTGGACGTTGTTGTCCGTCGTCCTAAATAAAAATTTGCCTTTGTCTGGTGTCAGGCTTTAGAAGGTCGAATTCATTTTTTTTTTTTCCAAAGAGCAGAGTGGGCGATTTGAAGATAAGTAACATCACAGGGAAACGCTTCTTTTCATCCAAATTTCGCAGCAGGCACGGAGTGGTTCAGAGGTTTTCTGTGGACAGAACGACGCAAACACTGGCGCCTGTGCTTTTTCTAGTGTAGCACAGGTAGGAATCCTGACATTCGTGCCGTAATTCTGGAAGAAATATTATCGAGTGGTACGAATTCGTTAGCTGCGGATGGAAAAGGAGGCTAATGGGGAACACCGGAAGCAGACAACTGGGAGAGAGGCGGTGGCGCCAGGTGCCAGCACCGGCGTCTGCAGGCGGCGAGTGAGTGGTACGTGTGGTGTGCGGGGGTGGGTTGCCAGGGCGGGATCCCGCTTTTAGAACGGCGACGGCGCCCGCAGCGCTATCTATCGCGTGGCGGAAACTTTGGCGGGCTCGCCGGGCGCCCGTCCAGAAATATTCGGCGTCTTATCTGGCGGGCAATTACTCGGCCTATCGACATCCGAGCCGCTTCCTTCTCGTTACAAGCGCTACCGGCTCTAAATAAAACCGCTCGCCCTGCCGTGCGGAGCACGCGCTGTCGAAGAAGGGCGGCCTCTGTAATTACGCTGGTAGTACGGCGGCTATCAGCAAAGCGGCGGCACCACCACTACTATCAGCGCTGCCAGAGTAAGGCTGAGCTGTTGGCGCAACGTTTCGACTACTTTCCTACTTGTCATCTTCAGGTGATCATCTTCACCTGAAGTTGACGAGTAGCAAACTCTTGGAAATGTATCGACAACACGACTCCAACTACTCGGCTGGTAACCCGAGAAGATTGCATCAGTTAAATTCGCCAATAAAGCCTGCATTCTCACCTAACAAAAAGCAGTCACGAATCTGAAGGTTACAATATTCTGAAATACCAAATACGCCAAGTTCATTTGTAAAATCTTTAACTGATCACCGTTTTCTACAGCTCTGTACTCTCATCATCGAGTCATTTACCGTGTTAACAGAAGTTTACGATCTTTAGGAACATCACCATGTCAAATATAAAATACAACCTGAAAATTGTTTTGAATGCAACAGCGATTCATTAGATGTGGACCTGATGGAGGTCGCATGGCGTTACCTTCCTCACACCTTTAAAGTGACTTACCCAGCCACATATACGAAGGACTTACATTCTAACGTGGACCCTAAACCACGATGCAAATTCGCAAGTTTTTACAACAAACATTGCCAGAGGTAAGCGAAAAGTCGCAGATAAAGCTCTTACGACTGACCAGGGAGAGAGTGAAGAGAGAAATTCTGATAATCTCAAGCTATTTTACGGAACCTGTCGCGCAGAATTATCTAAACCAGAAACCGTTTCACATTTGACTTGTTTTATTTTCTTCCGAGCACTTGCAATCCCGGCTCTAACGCCATTCTCAAGTGAGTCATCATCTTACGGTACGAGTAACATAGGCCTTAAGTTGAGAAAGAAAGTTCTCAGAATGTACGTTTGGAGTACAGCGTTGTATGGTAGTGAAACATGAATTGTGGGAAAACCGGAACAGACGAGAATCGAAGCATTTGCGATGTGGTGCAACAGACGAATGTCGAAAATTTTAGCCGCGCGGGGTAGCCGTGCGGTTTTAGGCGCCTTACCACGGTTCGAGCCTTTCTTGGGCGTGTGTGTGTGTGTGTGTGTGTGTGTGTGTGTGTGTGTGTGTGTGTGTGTGTGTGTGTGTGTGTGTTGTGTGTGTGTTTTGTCCTTAGCGTAAGTTAGTTTAAGTAGTGTGTAAGCTTAGGAACCAATGACGTCAGCAGTTTGGTCCCATCGTACTTACCACAAATTTCCAGATTCGAAAATTTAGTGGACTGATACGGTAAGCAATGAGGAAGTTCTCTGCAGAATCGGATACGGAAGAAATATATGGAAAACAGGGAGGAGGAGGAGGAGGCGGAGGAGGAGGATCACAGGACATCTGTGAAGACATCGGGATAACTTCCATGGTGCTAGAGGGAACTGTAGGGGGCAAAAACTGTAGAGGAAGACGGAGACTCGAATGCACCGAGAAAATAATTTAGGACGTAGGTTCCAAGTGCCGTACTAAGATGAAGAGGTTGGCACAGGAGAGGGATTCATGGCGGCCGCACAAAACCAGTCAGAAGGCCGATGAATCAGAAACAAAGCGATTAATTATTAACGTTGCATAGCTAACAAAATAAGGAAGGATAGAACTCTAGTATCTATTGTAAAATAAAGGAGCGAATCAAGAACATTAACTGTTGTGATGGATTCGTAATAGTGTTGTACATAAAAAAGGTTACGCCAACACGAGGTGAATTTTCGAAATTTATTTTCAGACACCATGGCTGAATATGTAACGAGAATTAACTCTACAGGTAAGTCAAAATCATGAATGAAATGTGTTCCTAGTTATGCAAAATGGCAAAAACCAAATTGGTCGAGTGTAGAGTGGCCGAAAGAGGGAGGGAGGGGAAGAGGGAGGGAGGGAGGGAGGGAGGGAGGGAGGGAGGGAAAATGGCTTTACGTGAATCTTCAAACTCATTGGAATAGGATTGCTTAACGCACGGAAGATAAACAGTTCACACTATGTTGCAATATTCTTTTCACTAAAAATCTACTTCAGTGCCAACATTCTGAAAATCGTAGATTTTTTTAGGGACATGGTCGAAAGGGCATTGTACCGTTTATACTGGGAACAGTTAGTGACGATCAAAAAGTTTCCATATGAGGTCGTTGCCCTGGAGTAGACACAACCTACCGGGGCTCCGATGCGAATATATAATCACTGACATGTAAATAAGGGGTTAGTGTGACAATCGTGTCTTCTAACGTGCATGCAATAAACGCGGAAACCTTAATTATGGCGACGTTATTGCCAAATGCGTGCAGGCAAGACCAACGTATTATTACTTACTTCTTAGCTGCCGAAAGACAAACACCACTAGACACTCAATGGAGAATGACGAATATGTATCGGACAGCATTTCTGTCGAAAACCAATGTTCTGGAATTGTGCCCCAAGTTCGATGCTGGTCGCGGTTAGACACAAGCGGACAACTGAAGTGGGATTCAGTAGATCACCCGCCCTATACTCCTGATCCCTCATCGTGCTGTTATCACAGCTTCGGTCCCTTAAAAACAAAAAAACAAAAAAAAACCTTGAAGGGCTGACGACTCCTGTGGGACGACAATGTGCGAAAGGCAGTGGCGGACTTCCTCACGCAGCAGGGCACCGTGGTTTACCAAACGGCTGTCTTCGACCCGATGGGCTGACGGGCCGATGGGACTTCTCTGGACCGCACGGCTTCCGAACTGAAGCTTTCTGCTCGCGCTCATATTCCAGTTGGTAGTTCCATTTCATTACAATAGGAGCAAAATTATTACGAATTTTGGCGGGCTGTAGGCCATGCTTAATGAATGACATTACCAACTGTTTCATTTACTATATTCTTCATCAAATGTAAGTCGTACCTGCACTACTGGCCATTAAAATTGGTACACCAAGAAGAAATGCAGATGATAAACGAGTATTCATTGGACGAATATATTATACTAGAACTGACATGTGATTACATTTTCACGCAATTTGGGTGCACAGATCCTGAGAAATCAGTACCCAGAACAACCACCTCTGGCCATAATAACGGCCTTGAGACGCCTGGGCATTGAGTCAAACAGAGCTTGGATGGCGTGTACAGGTACACCTGCGCATGCAGCTTCAACACGATACCACAGTTCATCAAGTGTAGTGACTGGCGTATTGTGACGAGCCAGTTGCTTGGCCACCATTGACCGGACGTTTTCAATTGGAGAGAGATATCTGGAGAATGTGCTGGCCAGGGCAGCAGTCGAACATTTCCTGTATCGAGAAAGGCTCGTGAAGGACCTGCAACATTCGGTCGTGCATTATCCTGCTGAAATGTAGGGTTTCGCAGGGATCGAATGAAGGGTAGAGCCACGGGTCGTAACACATCTGAAATGTAACGTCCACTGCTCAAAGTGCCGTCAGTGCGAACAAGAGGTGACCGAGATGTGTAACCAATGGAAATCCCATACCGTCACGCCGGGTGATACGCCAGTATGGCGATGACGAATACACGCTTCCAATGTGCGTTCACCGCGATGTCGCCAAACACGGATGCGACCATCATGATGCTGTAAACAGAAACTGGATTCATCCGAAAAAGTGACGTTTTACCATTCGTGCACCCAGGTTAGTCGTTGAGGACATCATCGCAGGCGCTCCTGTCTGTGATGCAGCGTCCAGTGTAACCGCAGTCATGGTCTCCGAGCTGATAGTGCATGCTGCTGCAAACGTCGTCGAACTGTTCGTGCAGATGGTTGTTGTCTTGCAAACGTCCCCATCTGTGGACTCAGGGATCGAGACGTATCTGCACAATCCGTTACAGCCATGCGGATAAGATGCCTGTCATCTCGATTGCTAGTGATAAGAGGCCGTTGGGATCCAGCACGGCGTTCCGTATCACCCTCCTGAAGCCACCGATTCCATATTCTGCTAACAGTCATTGGATCTCGACCAACGCGAGCAGCAATGTCGCGATACGATGAACCGCAATCGCGATAGGCTACAATCTGACCTTTATCAAAGTCGGAAACGTGATGGTACGCATTTCTCGTCCTTACACGATGTATCACAACAATGTTTCAGCAGGCAACGCCGGTCAACTGCTGTTTGTGTATGAGAAATCGGTTGGAAACTTTCCTCATGTCAGCACGTTGTAGGTGACGCCACCGGCGCCAACCGTGTGTGAATGCTCTGAAAAGCTAATCATTTGCATATGACAGCATCTCTTTCCTGTCGGTTAAATTTCGCGTCTGTAGCACGTCATCTTCGTGGTGTACAAATTTTAATGCCCAGTCGTGTAAATACATCCTCAAAAGTGACTGTTGTTCCAAATAATGTAAACGAAGAGGACGAGTTCCACGCGGGGCTTTACCAGAGAAACGAACGTTTTGGGCTCACCAAAATGGCGGACTTTCGGTCCAGCAGATAGGTAACGCCAAACTCGCTACATTCTAACTTCCTCGAGTTGATCCCCTAAGGTAATGCGCCGTTCTCACGGCCTTCTATACTTTAGTCGTTCCGTACGAAAAACACATCTCAGCTCGCCCGTCTGTCTTAATTGTACCGCCGGCGACGCCGAACGGCGCGGGGGTCTTTTTACTCCGGTACTCTAATTACCATCCATTGTTGTTGTTGTCCCCGCGGGGGCGGCTATGAATCTCTGAGGAAGGGGGCCAGCTAAGGCGATGACACATTGTTCGCTGTGTAGGAAGACCTCATCGGCCATCTTGAGAACCTACCTCCCCCACCGCTTCTTGTCGCCGGCGGGTGACTAATGTCTGAGAGTTGTGTCGGCAGTACTTAGTTACCGGCCGGTCGCAAGAAATACGGAGCGAACGGCCGTTAATTGTGGCTAAGGAGGGGGACAAACACTACAGATTTTGCTGGGGTCGCTATCAGCAGAGCACAGTGCCGGCAGAGGTTGTTTAGCGTTTATGCCACGTTGCGGGTCGTAACTTCAGTTCAGAGGTACATTCACTGTTATTGTTATGCATGTCAGTAAAGATAAGCAAGCTATCGGCTGCAGTATGACACAGTCAAAACACCTGAATTTAAGTGTGTGGGGAAAGTTACAGTCGGTAAGAGGAGTTGTCCTTAAAATACGGCAGAGTTATGCAAAAAATGGTTCAAATGGCTCTGAGCACTATGGGACTTAACATCTGTGGTCATCAGTCCCCTAGAACTTAGAACTACTTAAACCTAACTAACCTAAGGACATAACGCACATCCATGCCCGAGGCAGGATTCGAACCTGCGACCGTAGCGGTCACGCGATTCCAGATTGTAGCGCCTAGAACCGCTCGGCCGCCCCGGCCTGCGCAGAGTTATGAGTTTGAGACAAAATCTGTTGGGGATTTGAATCGTGTGTGCTTCTTCTTGCAAAGCGGTACGACAGTCCTCACGAAAATCTGATGATCCTTTTCAATAAATCTGAACCAGAAGCTACATATTCCCGACGACTGTTTGTTATCCACGAACTGTTTGACGGTGCATAAAATAAATGTTGGTGTGAAGGTTATATATGTAATGTCGAAACATAACGGTGGCATAGCATAAGCCTGAAAAGAAAAAGATTGAATCAAGTTTGTGTTAAGAAATGTTGTAATACGTAGAGGGATGTATCGTCAACATGATCAAATACTAAAATAAATAAATTAGTAAATAGTCAGAACTTTTCTATTAGCTGTAATTTATGGTTTCTAGCTTTTGGGTTGTCAAAGAAGCCATATATCTGTTTTCTTACGTTTCCTTTTCTGCTGCGGTAGACATCGTCGGAGTTCATGAAGTCACTTTTTTTCCTTCCTGAAAAGCCATATTTATCAACATTTTACTGCTCGAAGACAAAGAAAAAAACATTACTCGCAATAACAAGTATTTGATCCGGCGTATTAGGACACAATTGGCCGTGCGGTTCTACGCGCTTCAGTCTGGAACCGTGTGACCGCTACGGTCGCTGGTTCGAATCCTGCCTCGGGCATGCTTGTGTGTGATGTCCTTAGGTCAGTTAGGTTTAAGTAGTTCTAAGTTCTAGGGGGGCTGATGACCTTAGAAGTTATGCCCCATAGTGCTCAGAGCCATTTAGGAAGCAATTATTCGTCTGTTTTAAACTGTAACCTGCAACAAGATTAATCACTATCGATCAACTTAGTGGCGCTGGATGTGCTGTTTGCTACACACGTTTCCGTCCGCTGTAAAAAGCCAGGTGTGATGTCTAATACAAAAGATGGAGACTGATGCTGCAGATCTGTGTACTTAGCAGATGCGTTCTGCCATTTGTATCCAGAAATATTTACATTCATCTTTTCCACTGTTCAAAACACTTTTGTACTTAATGTTCAACGAAAGTTGAAAGGTGGCTACACTGAGCCACTGCGCCAGAGATTGCGCCAAAGAGTATTATTAAGCCGCCTCCACGGTGCTTGTTGAGAGCTCGTAGTAGTCTGTGCTTGGAGAGAGCTCGTAGTAGACAGTGCCTGTCGAGGTCTCGTGGTAGTCTGTGCTGAGATGTTGTAGCAGAGAGTGTTTGTTAAGATGTGCTATTAGGCAGTGCTTGCTGAGATGTGATATTGGAGAGTTCTGGTTGAGATATAATGTAAGGATTAGAATGATTTTCATCAATATAAATGAGGTAACTAACTCCGTTTGTTTTTATTTCAGTATCCTAAATAATGCGTCATTACAGGTTCAGTCAACAAAGCATCTGGCGTGTGTTCTTATATTAGAGCGTAATTCTGCTTTCCTTACGCAATTATCGTATTTCTAATTTTCTTTTATCACGTCAGTATAATTGGTATTTAAAAATTCTTGTCTTGTTGAAGAAGAACCGTGCCAGATGTGTACGTTGAGTCACACTCCCACACACAGAACAATTACATTTGTGCTTGGGTTTTGTAGGTTTTATAGTTGCTGGGGACTTAATTAATTAATTGTGTTAACGAAAAATTTCATTTTATTCTTGTTGTTGTTCTTTGCAGTCAGATAGCGTGATAATACTAGTCAGGGCCAACCGATTACGAGACACAGCGTAATCGGACATACAGCTACGAAAAATAAAAAGTATTTTCAATCATATTTAATTAAGCCCCCATGCAAAGTGTACAGGAGCACCACTGAGTTTACATCCGGCGACGCGCAATAAGCGGAGTGCAGTAAACGGCTCGTCTACTGTTATAGAACGATCGATTTTGATGAAATTTGTGATTTTCATAAAATTTGACGCACATTGAAGAGGCATAATACAAGGTAGGAAAACAGTTACGCGTTAATATGCAATGATGGATAACTTTTTAGTCATTCGAAAGTCTTCCTTTTGTGTGGACGTAAGACATGATTCGATTCTACTGCCGTACATGTTTCGATGTATGAAATTAGTGCCTTACGATAGTTTAGGCTCGTTTCTCATCGGTAGTTTGCAAAGAGAAAATAGTTACATGGACAGTTTCTTTTCCCTCAGTCCTGTCGCCCTGCTAACAATGGGCAAGGGCTCCAAGCCAAGGAAGCGGCCATGTTTCTTCGTCTCATCTGACGCCCGGAATACAGGGAGACAAGAGGACGGGCGGGGAGAACCGAGAAAGTGAGTTAGGGGCAGAAATAAAAAGAAAAAGATGTGAAATACTGCGCCAGATAAATTAAGAAAGTTGTACGAGCGCTCCGCATCAAGCAAGTTAGAGCAGGTTTAAGGAAGGAAAAAAAGAAAAAGAAAGTGAGCGGTGGGAGAGGAGAGGGGTGAGTTGGAAGAGGAAATAAGGGGTGTGAGTGGAGAGTTGGGTGGTACACAGCCCGCTACGGAAGATGCTGTGGGGGCGTAGCGGAGAGGGGAAGGAGTTGCAGTACTAAAGAAAACCGAAGCTGACGTTGGTTTAAAACCGTGCTGTGGGCTCGCGAACGGCGAGTAATGTCTCGTTGGGGTCGAAAAGGAGTAAGAGGGAAGGAGGGACGACAAAAAAAAGTGGAGACAGTTGGAGAAACAAAGCGAAATGGAAAGGCGAGACTGGGAGTTTGTTCCTGTGTGCCGAGGGGTGGGGCATAAAGTACCAAGTTTGGTTCGCAGAGCGCGTCCGTCTCCGCGCGGGGCATTAAGTTCGCGAGACGTAACTGAGTTAGCTGTTGCCAGACGGCCAGGCCTCTGGGGAGCGTTTCCGACCGACGAGAAGGGGAGGTGGCGGGGGGGGGGGGGCGGGGAGAGGGGATGTCGTGGTGGTCAAAGGGTGAGACAGGCATCGGACAGGAGTGCGTTTCTTGAGGAACAGTGACTGTCCGAGGGAGCCGGGGCTGGACCCAGGGGGAGGGTGTGGGTTGTGTATTACTGGTGGGGATGTCGACATTCCGGAGCGTCGGTGTTCAAACACCCACCTGGTCATCCAGATTTTGGTCTTTCGCTATTTTGTTAAGAAATTATTTTCCATCTATTCACTAATATTATTTTCGTCACGTTTTTCACTGTCCTCTCTAAGGATATGTGCCTCTGCTGCACGAGCCTGGTTCACGCTGCCATGTCGACAGCTACTCGTCGCCGACGAAGGTTGGGATTTGCACGCCAGCGTCGCAACTGAATGGACGTCCACTGAGCTGGCCTTTTCAAACGAATCACTTTATGCTCCACGGGCCAGTTGAACTTTGGCGTGTAGGGCGTGAAACGTCTGAAATCAAATGCACTGCATCAAACGTTCGACGTGCCCAGGCCAAAGGAGGGAGCGTTATGATCTGGGGAATGTTTTCGTGGAATACCTTGGGAGATCTCGCCATTCTGGGTGTCACAATGAATCAACACAAGTGTGCATCTATCATTGGGGACCAAGTCCACCCCTACATGCAGAATGTTTCTTTCCCCAGCACGATGGCATCTACCACCAGTACAACGAATCGTGTCACACATCTGGCAGAGTACGGGCGTGGTCCGAAGAAAACCAGGATGAGTTCACTGAACTTCCGTGGCCACCAGACTCCCCGAACTTACGTTTAGTGCAGCTGGTCGCGGTACTGGAGTCGATGTGGCTCCAGATCCCTGTCGGTACGATCCAGGATCTCTTTTACTCCCTTCTTGCACGTGTCACAGCGGTACAACTGCAAAAGTTGGTTACTCAGGCTTTTGACAATTGATCTCCTTAATGTGACTGCACAGTTGTTGCGAAGATGCAATTGGGACATCTTTAGGTTTCTCCAGCTTGGGACCACCATTCTTTTAAAATGGTAAGTTGTTGTAAGCTTCATAAAATAACAACAGGCCAGCTAGCAAAATTCGTAACTTAGTCTTGTCGACGAATAATCACAAGCACTGGCTAACAGAATTTAATAAACGCTTAAAAGACGTCAGCATTCGTGAAGGAAGTCATTCAAGGTACACCGAAATTTAGAACCCTAATTTGCTGAGATCTCAACTCGACAAAGTTTGGGACTGACAGAACATAAACACAGCGAACGAATAAAGGGTTGCTGCGAAGAATGGAAGAAAAATGTGCTAGATAAGTCCAAACGCGCTCCTTATTTTGACACAAATACACCAGCACGTGTTTTATGTGAACTCTTAAAGCTTTTTAAATAAAACCTACACTGTTAACATTTTACATATATATTCTTTGTCTACATATTTGTAGCCCTCTGCCGCTATAGGGCTCCCATTTGTATCGTGTGACATGGCGCCGAATAACGTAACAACAGGTGAGAACCCGCTTGCTGTTATCGAGTTTAGAATTCGAGAATTCGTCCACACATGGTGCAGCCACTACTTCAGTACAAAAATGCCAGACTGCACACAACCGCTGCGGTATCTGCAACAAAGCGACGCCTTGGATCCACTGCCATCGATCACCCACCACACGGTCCCGACTTCGTCCCATACGATTTTCACCTGTCTCCAAAACGCAAAGAAAACCTTCGATGGCTTTCCTTTGACAGCGATGAAGCGGTTCAAGCAGAGGTGAAGTTGTGGCTCCATTATCAGAGACACACATTCTACAGTGACGGCATCAACAAACTGTTCCCTCGTCCGGGGAAATGTGTTCGTCGCCAGGGTGACGATGTTGAGGACAAAATTTGTAGACAGCCAGAATAAAGATGTAGAATGCTAATAAAGTTCTTTTCACGGAAGAAGCCTTAAGAGTGTTCACATTAAAATTCGAAAGCTTTACTTTTGAGCAAGCCTCGGAGGCAAGCATTCACTGTCTTTGCTACTATCGGACAGGCGTTCATGGAGTGTCTTTACTATTTATCGAACAAGCATTCAAAATTGCGGAAATTTTTGAAGAAATTTAGAGTGTTATTTTCTAACTTGCCATTGAGTAACGTGTTCGAATGTGTGCCGTTGACGAAAGTATCAGGTTCTTAAAACAAATCCTTTTTATATCCTTGTCCATTTTATGTAAACTACGGAGATCATTTTTTTAATATCATGGAATGGATGTCCAGTGTCCTTAATGCGGATTACAATAAAAGAATCTTTGAAGGCTCCAACTGCATCATTGTAAATAAATGCATCAAGAAGAACGAACTGATGCCGGTGTCTCTGTTCTTGTATTGTGTATGCAAAATAAGGATATACAGGAAGTCCCATTACAAGTAATTAAAACGTCTTTGTTATTTAGATGATACGACATACAGACTAGTGGGAACTAAATTCATCTTTGTAGGCAGAGGCAACAATATCTCTCAACTCACTAAAGCATACAGTAAAAGTCCTTTCGAACTCCACAGTAATGTGTGGGAAAATAGTTGCTATATAAATGACTTTTAGGCACATGATGACAGCATGGTTCCGTAAAGTGTCGCTCCAGTAAATACCGGAGTACAAACGTGATTGAAATTAAAAAAACTATTATTTTACAAATTTCGTAATAAAGCTGCCAAATCCTAATTAATTCCATGCAGTATGGACAAATTTAAGTTCACTTTTGAACTCTATGGCTGTGACAGTCAGGCTATCGAAAGCAGGTACTCTGAATTAGACGTCTGTTACTTTACAGGCGAGATATCCTACCCATGACTCAGGAAATATAAACTGAAACATGAACTCTGACAGTGTGCCGGTATCATATGTCGGCTCGTATTGTAGCCCTTCCAAAGTTACAGTTATATACTTTGCTCAAGTTGGCTAGCGCTGAACTGTAAACATCTTCTTCTACGAAACGAAACGATCCTCATTATACGACAACGATTTTCTGAAACTTCCGGCGGACGATCTTTCAATGAGAAGCATCGCTTGCATAGCGCCGAAACACTTGTCACGGCAGCGGCGATATATTCTCAAAACTACAGCGACGAGGAGCATCGGGTAGCAATACCAAGTCTGGCACCCGCCCCACTAATGCGGACTAAAATAAAAAACAAGCTCTAATGCTTGCCAATTATTCTTGGTACCGGTCCAGACTTTATGTACTTCTGCGGCAGCCGCGGACCCGCAGTAGATTGTGGCGTTTCGGCAGGAAGTCCCCGCTCGTCTTCAGGCGGTTGTTTACTGCGCAGTTCCAGCTGCCACGGACGCAATATCCGCTGACAGATGGCGCCGAAAAAAAGTACGGAAAAAAATATGGGCCGTGTAATGGCTGCGGGATAACATTAGGCGGCCGTTTCTGCTAATCTGAATTATTTACGCAGTCCCTGGGGAAGAACAGAATATGCACGCAATTTACAGTTCAGATCACTCGTTATTTTTTTCGCTTGAAATGGGTCTACTAATGGAGCTGTAGCGCAATGATGAAAAAATGGTAGTATTTTCCGGTACAGCTTGCTTACAATCCTTTACTCAAGTAATTCAGCCAGATATATTGGACAGGGAAGGAGCATCGAAGACGACGTGAGAAATACGAAAATATAAATGTTATTTAGTAAGTTAGTTTGAGAGACAGGGAATAAATTTTATAGCGAGCTCGGGTAAAGTAACACTATTTGCTGAGATTCGGAATACGTTGGGTAGAAATCAGTGTTTCTGTAAATCGCTTCTCGAGAATGCAGGGATGGTTACTTACAGTAGGCCCTACTCAACTCCAACAGTCGACTGCACTTTCCAAGATGACAATGCCCCCACCACACTCCTCAAAATATCTAAGTTTGGAAGATGAACAGGAGGCCCAAGTAACATCTTCTATTATCTTTGTAAGCAAGACATCTGAAAATATCTGAACGATTGTGGTCTGAACTGATAATTACGGAAACGTCACGTTGTCTACGTCATTTCAAGACTTACTAATAAAGCACACAAGTTTCCAGTATGAGTCTGCGATCATGAATATTTTATGAATAAAACCGTGTAAATCGCTGAATAAAATGTGTTTATTTACGATGACGTTGAGACATCGTCAGATACCAAAAAACTTTGAACATGCGAATCAAGGTTAAGTGTCAATATTAAAATCTATACCAAATCGGGGCGTTAATCAATCATTGTCTAAAAGCAGCTGCACAACAAGTTACTCAGATCTTGACTAGGTTTCAAGATGATACAAACTCTGATAACTTGCTTCAAATGTACACAAAAGTAAAATCGCGGATTTCTTCACAGAACGCAGAAACGTTATTGAGCTACTGTTGGAAAGAGTAAACTCATACAAATACAGGGCATAACAATTTGTAATGATATGAGACGTAATGATCACACAGACCCAACCGTATGTAGAACAGGTGGTAGACTTCAGTTCACTGGGACAGTGCACAAACGCGTGGGAGCCATACCATTTACCTGCTACGTAATCAGAAGAAATGCGAAATTAACCAACGTATGCCACGAGAGCAGGATCTGACAGTGTAAAAGGAGGCAAAGTGTGTTGTGTTTTGTCAGTAGCGGAGGAAGAGGAGAATGTGTAGGTCAGTGACTTCGAACGTCGACTAGCCACTGGATATCATCGAAGTATCAAATCGATCAGGGACAATCCAGCCTTCTGAGGCTGCCCAGATTACTATCGGTGAAACTACTGTGAAGTGCAAAAGTGAAGAAACAACCATAGCTATAACAATTCTAGGGAGAGCTCATGTACGGACCGAAAGCGAGCGTCGAGTCCTGCGGAGGATGGTTGAAAAAAAAAAAAAATTAGATCAACGGAAGTTATCAATGGTGAACTCAAAGGTGCTCAATGACTATGAGTGTGCGGCTAAGAAAGTGAAAACCAGCCCAGCAGCTCTTCATAAACCACTCTTTTGTGTAGTCAGTATTTAGCGAAGCTTTGAGGAAGTGTTACAGCGACGGCGCTGGCCAGTGGGCGAATGGAAACGATCCACCCTGTGGCAATCCAATGAGCTCCGCATCCGGTGAATAACTGGAGAATGCTACCTGCTGTCATGTGTCGTACCAATTGTGGAGTACGGATGAGGATACGTTATGCTTGTGCTTTTCATCGTTACGGCTGTGGTCTCAAATTCTACTTAAGAAAACACTAAAAGCGGAGGGATAGGGATACGTTTTCAGTGTTGTATACTGCGTACCTTAGAGGAACAGTGGGGAGATTCTTGTTTATATCAGCATGCCAATGCACCATGTCGTGATGCAGCATATGTGAGGTAATACTTCGTGGACAGTAAGATTGCCGCGCGGGATTAGCCAGGCGGTCTCGGGCGCTGCAGTCATGGACTCTGCGGCTGGTCCCGGCGGAGGTTCGAGTCCTCCCTCGGGCATGGGTGTGTGTGTTTGTCCTTAGGATAATTTAGGTTAAGTAGTGTGTAAGCTTAGGGACTGATGACCTTAGCAGTTAAGTCCCATAAGATTTCACACACATTTGAACATTTTTGACAGTAACATTCCTGTAAAAGGCTCGCCTGCTCAGCATCCCCTCCTGAACCCAGTGGAACACATTTGGGATGAGCTGGAACGTCGTCTTGGCTCCAGATCTCAGCGTCGAACATTACTACATTCTCTGGTTTCGGTTCTTGAGAAACAATGGGGTCCCGGTCCTGTCTAGAAATTCAGGTAATTTTTGAAAGCATCGCATGCAGAGCTCAAGACGTTACAAGCGCGAAAGGTGGCCACACTCCACACTAAATATCCACTAACAGGTGTCCGGGTACTTTTAATAAGACGGAGTAATTAGATTAACCCTGTCCATAGCAAGTGCCATTAACCAATTAGTATAAGCTACTTGTTATGTATAATAGTAGGACCCACTAATTAAATAAGGTGGTGGGTTAGTATGTATAATATAATGTTGTTGTTCATGAATTATTTGTATCATAACACTTGTTTTTCAATTGAATTAAAATGTTGTGTTGTATCAATAAAGTTTTTTTTAAAAAAAAAGACGTAGTAGCTATAGTAGGGGATACTGAATGTGTACAAAGAAAGACCGCACGAATGGTCACAGATTTGTCTGACCTACAGTAGCGCGTCACCGAGATGCTGCATAATCTCTAACGCCAGAAGACAGACGCCAACTATACCGAGAAAGCCTAACAAAGTTTCAAACAGCAGCACTGAGAGAGGGATTTAGCAACGTGTTTCAACCCCTATATGTCGCTCCAGTAGGGCGCCCGAAGACAGAGGTGTTCAAGGAGCCGTCGTTCCCACGGTATATACGTGAATAGATTAGGATGGAACCCTATTATCTGATACAAAGGGATGGCAATCCTCTGCAAAATATAGCTGCACGAGTAAGTGTGGACGTACTGAATGTAACAGTCGGGCCTACATCGTATTAGACGCCTTTTCACGTACCTCTGTTGCAGGCCTTATCTTCTGCTCGCGGTGCAGCTACTAGCTCTATCCAGACAGACGTAGTACGGGCAGCGGGGGGCGGTGCGCGCGCGAGCGCGTTGCTTCTGTTTGTTAACGCGGCAGCCGGGGGCGTCCGCCGACCGCCTCCGCAGTAATTATTCAGCCTCCGCGAGGGGCGGTGGGGGCGGCTGCAGGTTGTCGCGACTGATTGTCGGGCCGGCCCCCGCTAATCCCATTACAAGGGGCGCCGGGGGGGGTGGGTCGAGAATTAAGCCCACCGCCGCCAGAAATACGGGGCGGACCACCTGAGCGAAATACTGCCGCCCCCGACTGACGCCACCGCCGCCTCTGCAAAGCCGCCGCCACCGCCGCCTCCTACTTCTCTCCGGTCGCGCTCCGGCGGACTCTGACGTGTACCAGCAAGCTCCGATACTGCTGCCCCGGGCGGCTTTATCCGCAGGGTACGTTAAATGTTGCGCCACCTACCAACAGATCCGTTGTTCGATTTTACTCAACCCTCGATTTCCTTCTCTCCCGAGGCGTGTGGAGTAACATACGTCTGCGGTGGTACCCAGAACTACAGTGTTATTACCTGGTGCCCACGACATGTAACGTGACTTTCATCTGTGCTACAATCTAGGGTTACTAACAAGTGCCTGCGACGTGAATGTGACATCCATCTGTGGCAGAACGTAAAGCTATAGGATTATTGCCAAGTATTAAAAAGCACTCAGTCTTCAGGCCACAAGTGGCCCATCGGGACCATCCGACCGCCGTATCATCCTCGGTTGAGGATGCAGATAGGAGGGGCGTGTGGTCAGTACACTGCTCTCCCGGTCGTTACGATGGTTTTCTTTGACCGGAGCCGCTACTATTCGGTCGAGTAGCTCCTCAATTGGCATCACGAGGCTGAGTGCACCCCGAAAAATGGCAAAATCACATGGCGGCCCAGGTGGTCACGCATCCCTATGCCGGCCACGCCCGACAGCGCTTAACTTCGGTGATCTGCCAGGAACTGGTGTATCCACTGCGGCAAGGCCGTTGCGTATTATCAAGTATTGGATGGCTATAATCAAACTGCTGGACTGTGATTAATTTATGGCAGCGAAACTGGGTAGATATTCTAAAACCTTAATGCAGAACAGATATACGTTGGAAAAAAATAGTTCCAATTTTGGCCACAAGGTGGAACAGACAACCCTCTCACGACGGATTTCTTTCATTAAATGTTGTCATTCCCTTCCCTCGTACATTCTGCACAAACATGCGAGCTTTCGGTACATCCGTACCCTTCATCAGGAGAGGAAATGACTGAGTAATTTGTTTCTTGCGTGCCGTCTTCCAAGCCTCTAACAGGAGAGGTCACATCACCCAGACGCTTCAAGTGAATTCTCAACATCTACATACTCAAATGGTACACAACTAAGGTAAGGGGTCAAAAAATCGCCCCTATTCCTAATTTCGTCCCCATAGGAATGTCTGGCTTAGCTGTGCGTGTATACCTGACCTCAAACCATAGTTTTGTTCAGATCGTCTGCGGTGTGCATCACGATTAGCTTCCGTGTACAAAGGAATTCGTCTTTTTACACTCAAGTGGGTTAGTGGAGCAGTCAAATTAACAGCCTGCTATCGCTAGTATGAGGACTGGTTTGTGTTCAAATACTTTATTTTTTACATTATTTCAGTCGTATGATTTAGTTTCTGAGTGTAATAGCTATTGTCAACGTTCTGCCCTATGTTGCTGCGTCAAGCACACAGCCGGCAACACACGGCACATCTTCAGAAGAACTTTCATTCGTGAGTGGCGTCTGCTGTGGCAACGATATATTTCGAGACACATGTTATAGGATATTTTTCCTCCATTTCAAGTCAGGAATCCGTCCCTGCCGTTTCTGGGTTTTATTAATGCTCACCCGGTGGATTCATCTGCTGATCAAGATAAAGCGGTTTTCAACTACTGCTTGTTTCGTATGAGGGGAGACACGAAAGGCAAGGATACATTCAACGACAACAGTAGCTGAGTCCACAATTGTATTACCGATTTCTCTGCACTAGAAATTTAGCTGGCCGCAGCTGGAGTTAGTTCTGGCGTTTGTATAGACCAAGGAAAGGAGACGAATTGTGCATCTATCGGACCTGAAAAAGTATGGTGAAAGATAGGAAACAGTAAATAAGACGGTGGTGCAGAGACGAAAGCGCAACGAACGTGCTAACCGTGCAAGAATAGAATGAGGGTGGAGGAGGAGGGGGTGTAATTTATCTGCGTATACTCGGCTGTGACAGAGTACGGAGGGAGGCGCAGGGACAGGGGCTGAAGGAGGGTGGGGGCGGTAGGGGTGGAGGGGGGAGGGGAGGAGGATTTTGCTGCCTCCGACTCAGCGAAGCTACCGCTCTTCTCTTACCAATTAAAGCCGCGGAATAAATCTTGGCAGAGGCTCCCTCATGGCGCAAAGGGTAAGGCGCCCTGCGGAGGCTCTGTGCGCTTACGTACACTGTGCGGGGGTGGAGGCGGGGATGGGGGTGGAGTGAAGTGGCGCTGTAGTCGCTGGTAGCTTTCCAGCAGCGCGGAGAAGCAGAGCGGGCGTGATTTGTGGAGTCGGGACCGGGGCTGGCGCAGCAGCCGCCGGGGCTCAAAGAGGGGACCGGAGCAGGCGGGGAAGCCCCGCACTCTGTCCGGGGACTCCCCTCGCACAGTGATGTACGCGGTGAAGTTCCCCAAGCGTGCGAGTACACGTGTGTGCTGTATCGTGTTAACCATTTGTCGTTATTAAACAAACTGCGGAAGATTCATTGTCTAGAGCTGCAATGTACTTCGATGTTTGCCGTACTGATTTCGGAAAAAATGAAGTAAAGGGTAGCGTTCTGTAGTTCCTTCTCTCATATTTTACACACTAAACGGGTCATTTACGGGTGTACGCGCTGGTAAATACAGATAACGGTCTAGGACTGATACGCGTATATGCAGGCAAATGTTTCTCTCTCTCTCTCTCCCCTCCCTCCCTCCCCCACAAATGATTATCAATTATAGGTACCCTGCGGCATGATCTATACAGTGTCTTGTGGACAAGATACGTGAGGTCAACAGTCATAAAGAGGCATGTAGGCGCTGGCGCATGTAAATGTATGTATACACAGGGCGATTCCGTGATAATGTTACAGAATGATAAACATAAGAATTTGAGGTAGAAGACCCTCTACCGAAAGCGAACAAGTCGAAACTTTATAAGAGAAAAACCGCCCTGATACCTCTGACAGTGGAATACGTCTACCGGTACTGTTATTGCTACGGTTGTAGGATATGCAACTTTCAGGAGTCGTAGTACAGACAAATACAAGAAAAAATGAGTAGCGGACATGGACTCCAAAATGCTTTCCTGTGGCGCTATGTGCATTTGTTCATCTTCACTAGTGTCAAATGTTTCTCCCGTAATGAACTGGTGCTCATAGTTCTTACGGCCTGCATTTTAGAGCCCAGGTTGAGTAGACATTTTTTTCTTGTTTTGCTACATACTCTGAAAGTTACATACCCTACATTTTTAGCATCAACAGTACCAGTACATGTATCCAAAGAGGTACGAGAAATGTTTTCGCTTTTTATTTTCAAGTCGTTCGTACCAGAACCGTGGATCCTTACCTGCAACTGATACATTTATCCGTCCTCATGGTCGTCTGTAAATCACCCTGCATATATACTCTGTAGCATCTTTGGATGATGTTCCCGGACATGTGTTACGGTATAAAACTTCATCTGCTAAATCGCCCTTCCAACCTCTAGAAGAGTGTAACATGAATTGTGAAACACCC